>NC_067405.1:99541565-99841565 GCF_009764475.1 Pristis pectinata | reverse complement strand
GGGGAATCGCAACAAGGATGAGATGCACGTGCGCGCGCGCACACACACACACACACACACACACACACACACAATAAACAAGGTACAGCTTATCAAGGGATAAATACTTCAATGCCTGAATACCTTGACCTAGACAAGCATTGGCTCTAACACTCCCTGGAATCTGACTAAGACGCTCCCAAACCACATGGTGATGCGCAATCTTACCAGTGGTCTCTGCAGCGTGGTTTCACTACTCCTGGGGCAGTTGAAAGAGGAGGGGCCAGGGCAGTGCAACACTCTTTTATAGTGCTGGATGGAGCCTGGCCAGGTGATTTAGACAGGCCAATGGTCAGGCAGGTTCAGGAACAAAGGTGCTCTCCAGGACCAATCCCTATGCCCACACCTGATGGGTGGGGTGGAGCCACACCTTGATTGACAGTGGTGTCACTTCCGATCCGAGGACCAATGCTGTCCTCCGACCCGAGGGGGCAGTGTTGTTACTGTCACGTGACAGCCATGTGCTCTCCTACTACACTGCTTCTGCCTGACTTAAAGGGCATCTCCCTGAACAGGTCTATGGCTGGCACTAGGACCCCAACACAGATAGGTTCCCTTGAAGTAATTTAATCACCCTTCCTTCCTGGCCCTTTCCAAACTTCGTAGAGTGACCCTACCCTTCCTCCAACTCTTAACTCACATTCAATTAGATGCCTTAATATATGCCAAATCTAATTTTATATTATTATTATGTTAGCAGAACAAATAAAACAAATGCACTTTCTATTTTTTTCATTTTCTCAGATATGCCAATCATTTATGTATTGGCATAAAAATACTGTAAATTGAAGATGTTATGCAGTTGTTGTCATATCAACATTTTTGTATTCATTACAAAATTGGCATTGAATTAGGTTAGAACATATGAAGTTTAATGTACCTGTACATTCATTTTAATCACTATAGTAATCAATGAAATATTGAATTACAAATAAACTAGGCACTGCAGAACTATAGAAAAATGTTAGCTTTCATTTAGAAGGGTTTTTTAAGAACACAAGTGAACTAAGCTGTGTGGAGTCTGTTGATTTCTCACCCATCTGCAGCAGAATGAGGTGCAGATTGCTCGTGACTTTTGTTCAATCAGGAAAGGGCAAACCTTGATAAAGATTGCCTTGTACCTTTTAACAAGCATTATTTTTGACTAATTATCTTTTTAATGAGTTGGAAATCATTTGAATACTTAAATGTTGTTCTTCTTTGTAATCTGTTTGCAGAACAGTTAACTATGAAAGTGGAGAAGCAGGAACCTTTGCGAGATCATTATGGCGTGTGGAACCTCTTCGAATCAGGTAAAATAAAGACATGTAAGGTTTAGAACACTATAAAAGTTTTAATGGTTTTCTATCTACACTTGGATTTTAGGTGTGAATATTCCTTTTGACTTTTGCCTACCTAAACAGCTAGAATTTTCTTGCATAGCAATGGTAGAAATTCATTCTGTTCATAGTAGGACAAATATTGGACAGGGATATTGTTTTCAGGCCTTGTGAAGAAATGGATTGGTGTATTGAGACCATAGCGAGATCTTCATTAACAAGAATAAAAGGCTTACCTTCACATTATCAGTTCTTGAGGAAGGAAAGAATGTGAACTTGCATAATAGGAGTAGGCCATATGGCCAGAGGACTGCTCTACACTTCAGTGCTTTGACTCATCTTATCGTAACTTCCACTTTCCTGCCTTGTCCCCCAAAAAATCTTATCTCGACCCTGAAAATATGTAATGATGCAGATGCCACAGCTCCCTGGGGTAGAGACCTCCAAAGATTCACAACACTTTGAAAGAAGAAATTGCTGTTGATCTCAGCTTCAGGATGAAAATCAGAGAGAAAAAACTGCTGAAGTGTCTTCAACCTGATAAATTGACTCTATTTCACTTTCCACAAATGTTGCGTGACCTGCTGAGTGTCCCCAGCATGTTCTGTTTTTATTTCAGCTTCAGGATGCCCATTTATGCTGATGCCTCCTGCCAAGTCTCCTCAGGATGTGTCATATGTTTCAATAAGATCGCTTCCCATTCTTCTAAACTGCAGGGAGTATAGGCCCAATCTGTTTAACCTTTCCACATAATATAACCCCTTCACATGAGAGAAGTTCAATGGAGGAAGAAAGGGAGAAAAGATAGAAATATAGGAGGATAGGATTAAGAGTGCCATTCAGTCCTGAGAGTCTCTTCTGCTACTTCATGAGCTGATGGCTGATTTATCCAAGAGCCATAAAGAGATACAGCATGGAAGCAGGCCCTTCCGCCCATCAAGTCCACACTGACCATCAATGACCCATTTACACAAATCCTGCATTAATCGTGTTTATTCTCCCCACATTCTCATAAACTTCCGCAGATTCCACCACTCACCTATCTACTAGGGGCAATTCACTGTGGCCAAGTAACCCCCAATTAATTAACCTACCAATGTCATTGGGATGTGCGAAGAAACCGGATCACCTAGAGGAATCTCACATTATCACAGGGAGCATGTGTAAACTCCGCACGGACAGCACCTGAGGTCAGTTGGATCTCTGGCACTGTGAGACAACTGCTCTACTGGCTGTGCTACAGTGCTCAACTCCTCCTAACAGACTGTTCTCCATGCCTGTGACTTCAAAATTTTAATTGACACAATATCCATTGCATTTCTGGCTAAGAACTTCACATTCCCCTAACCTTTGTGTGGAAAAAAAATTATTTCTGACTTCAGTTCTAAACCTTTGTATTCCAAGATTATGCCACATTGTTCGCAATTCCTTCACCAGAGGAAATGTATTATTTTCAAATAGATTACCTTCTAAACTGAAACCAAACCAAGTTCAAAAAAACTTGCACTCAGAATTTAACTTTTTAAGCCAGGCATTATTCTAGTGAATTTGCACCATATCGAAGGCTAATATATCCTCCCTAAGACATGCACCTCAAGTTAATCAGACCAGCTTTCAGTCATTTGACAACCAAATTCCTTCACTCTTTTGCAGCTCCTATTAACGTGTCAATATAAAATAAAATGATTCTCATGAGGCATGTTATTTTTTGCTTATTAAAAGTGTGACATTTTATTTAGAATTTTAGTCAATCAAAACTGATGGCTACATTCCTGCCTGTTTTTGTCTCCCTAATTTAGTTGGAGTGGCAGTCACATTAGGTGGGGTCAGTCCTTCCGCCTACGACACCTCACAACGGGTCTGTATCTGGGGTTAGTTGAAAATCAGGGTCTGGTGCTGCTGGATCCAACTAAATCAGACACCAAAGCAACATCATTCTGTTTTAGAACATCAAAGGTATGTTGACAGAAAAGATTTTCAGTTACATAACATAGAATATAAGTACTGGGAAGTAAAGAGAATGTTTTTTGTTTTTTTCTCATGCATTTTTCATTTTCGTGACTCCTATATGGTCCCAGTTGTGCCTCCAGGTGCTTTTGGGTTAATGGATGCTTGATATGAGATGGAAACTCATCTTTTATTCCATAAATCTGACCCAATGTATTTTAATTCCTTTTTTAAATGGTGCCTGCCTTGAAGCATGCAGAAGGTGGCTACCAACCTTGTGCGAATCAGGTGGCCCACAGCTTAGGGCAGGCTTGGGAAAATGGAGGGGGAGCAGTTTGGATTGGGAAGTATCCAAACTTTCCATTTGGAGGGACCATTCAGGGCCTCACCCATTTAGCCTACCTCAGCTTGGCAGGAAATCCACAGTGGGTTCCTGCTCAGGCTGCAATTAAGTTCACAGATGAATCCCTGCAACATCATTGTATCTGTGTATAGTAATGAGAACCAAGTGGCCTTTGGGTGAGTAGCTTAGCTTTTCATAAAGATGCTGGAGTAAGAATTCAAGGCAGCACATCCAAATGCTTCGCTATTATGTGCGTCCCCCCCCCCCCACCTCAGTTTCATTTTCTGCCTTGTGTGTAAGGTTACAATATTCCCTTTGCTTTTACCACCATTTATGCCAAAAGGTATGTGAGATGAAGGTGCGAAGATGCAGCAGACTGTGCTTGCTCACATTTATATATCTAATGTTATTTTCAGATAAACTTAAGAGATAATGAGAAAAGACCAGGGAAATTTGAAATTAAGCTAGGTAGGGAAAAATTTAATTGCCCTTCAAGCCTAGTGTTTGCATACTGTACTTTGTGACACACTGGATTTTATGATATTAAACAAAGTACATTAAAAGATTTGCATAAAATAATATTGTTAAGCTGAACTTTTTTTATTGTGTAAATATCAAAGGAAAAGCTGGATTTGCACCCAAAACGAGATACAGAAGGTATGGGAGTCCCTGAAATCAAGTATGGTGATTCGATTTGTATTATTCAGCATGTAGCCACTGGCCTCTGGTTAACATACCATGCTCCAGATGCCAAATCAGCACGTCTGGGACCTTTGAAGCGAAAGGTATGTACATTTCTAGTATGACGAAAGTAATTTATAATGTAGTTCATCAGGAATGGTCTGATATATTATGCACAACTTGTTAAAACAGTAATGATGATTCAAGGATAAATGTTCACTGTTTGCCAGTGCTGATGGTATAGAGATGAACAACAGTAGGGGTTACAAGTTTTCACCAGAGCACTGTTCCATTGTTTAAATCTGTCTTAGTAATACATTTTCCACTGAATGTATAATTCTTTTATTGTCATTGGAATATTCCTGCATGCTGAACTTGTTTTAATAAATGGGCAAATGGGGTCTGATGCTTTCTAATTTAATAGGGAGTTCCCTTTAAAATCAACCCAACTGAATGAGGTGGAAAATGTCAGGAAATAAAATCTTTCTTTAGCTTGTTTCTAGCAAACTAGCAAATTTTCAGTGCTAATTTGTTTGTTAATGTCCTGAGTTAGTTTCCAAGAATTTCCATTGCATCAATAGAGCAAGTAAATATTTGTGTTTAATATAATTTCATTTTTGATATGTTTTCATTTATTCACATGGAAAAATATTGGACAAGTTTGCATTCAGAGAAAGTTTATTGGTTTCAGGTAATATTACACCAAGAAGGACATATGGATGATGGTATAATTTTGCAACGTTGTCAAAGTGAAGAGTCACGGGCATCTCGTATTATACGAAAAACAACCATCTTATTTAATCAATTTATCAGGTACTTCAGAGAAAGTATCTCTTTTGCGCTATACTTTTGGTTTGCTGAATACATCATTCATTACTCTCCACCTTTCAAGATTCATACTTCTCAAAATTTAATTTATAATTCTATCCCTGAATCATCAAGTTAGCAAGTAATTCAAAATCAGTATCTTCTTATTGTTCCCATTGCCTTTTACATAACTATAGATGCTTGTGGAAGGGGATGCCAATCAATGGTTTAAGTGGACATTAACTGCAACTTTTTGTCAACTAAAGCTGATTTTATTCGCCTCAACTTTGACTTGTTATAATTTAGATTTCAGTACAGTTTGTTTTATTACAAGAAAACAATAGTTATGTCTTCATATGTTTCTCTGTTGGTTAAATATTAGCCCAAATTTTATGGTCAGCAGCAAAGGAGTGGTGTTTTGTTGTCCCAGCAAAAAAAAAGTTCTCTACAAACTTTCAGAGGACTTTAGAATGGCTGTTTCCTTTATTTCACACCAGTTTGATTTTGCTGAGTTAACAGGAGGTCTGTGGCATCCAGCTATGAAGAATAGGACAGGCAGTCTGATATGCCAACTAGGTTGAAGGATTCACTAATAATAAAGCAAGAACTAAAAAATAAAGATGATAAATCACATTCAAATCATTATTCTGCAAGAAAAGTACGAAAAAAGTGAAGGAAGAAATGTTAATATCTGACCACAAGATCTTAAACAAAAAGCAAGCAAATTATGAATGTGATTCTGAGGAAATGGAATCTTCACTTTTAAGATTGTTTATTTCAGGATCAGAGAGGTTGTTCAATAGTAATTACAGCATAGTATGTAGTTTAAATTCAATCACTCCTGACTGAACAAGGTATAATTTTTCATTGTTCCTTACCATGTGACAATAGGTAAATACTTTAAGTTCATGAAAAATTAATTTTGTTTTGATCCTTTGTGCAAGAAGGAACAGAATATCACCAACAGTAGCTTTTTAGATTTGTACATATAACTTTGCCTTTTCAGGCATCAGAATTTATTGTCAGTTTTGCAGCTTGCTGAGAGCCTCACTCTTATTACAACAGATTCTGGGTCATTATTGATTTAATGTATATAAAATGCTACCCTTCTTAGCTGTGTGCTGCACCTTCATGGGATAATTCACAGAAATAAAATTAATGTCAAAGTATTCACTAATAATGACCAGCTCCACCTCTCTAAAGCTTTCCATTGCCCATTGATATTTACTGTGTGCTCTTGGGCTGACTGACACTGAGTCATAGATTTGTGAACGTTTACCCCAGTTGAATATTAGGAAGACTAAAGCCAATATTGTTATCCTTACCACAAATTCCATTGTTTTCATTCCTCTTTCCAAGCCAATCATTGGAACACAATCAAATCATGCTAAATCCTGTTCCTTCTTTTAAACTAATGTACATCATCTTCATTGCTAGGACTAACTGTTCTACTTTTACAACATATTCCACCTCATTAGTATTTCCACCACACTATCGCTGAGATGATTAGCCTTGATTTTTACCACTTCTAAGTATGTTTTCCATAGATTCCTCCTTGCTGTACTCTTGGCCTCTCTCTCCCATAAACTTCGATGTGATCTGTCCAACTAAATATTATTTACTCATTGTCTTGGTACTTCTATGACTCAGGACACCTTGAGTTTAAATATTTCAACTTTCTTCTGAACGGTCCCTGTGCCATCACCCTTTCCTTATTCTGCAGTTTCCTCCTACCTTGTAACTTTTTCCATTATCTTTGTCTTCTGATGCTATCTTTCTGATTCTATCTCACTTGCTCCTTTCCTCCCCTTTTGATGACACAAATACCTCACATTCTTTGACTCTCATTCTTTAATCCTCTAGATAACCATTAAAACCTTAATTTCACTCAAACTCTTGATTGCTCCTCATAACTCTCCCACACCAGCTGGACAACATCCTTTTACATTTCTTCTCTTTGCAAACGCTTTATGATATCTTACTATGTTTTAACGTGCTTTATTGAATAAAATTATTTATATAAAAGAGAAAATGCTGGAAATACTTGTCAGAGAGACCATCCATGGAGAGAGGTTACGAAGAAAAGTCATTGATCTGATACATTAACTGTTTCAGTCCACGTGCCCTGGCCGCTTGAGTATTTCCAGCATTTCTCTTTTTTATTTCCGATTTCCAGCATCTGCAGTATTTTGCTGTTGCATTTTGTTATTTATGTCATCCATTGGGTGGACTGTGCTTAAGGTCATTTAAGAAATGACTCACAGACACATTTTTGCAGGGGTCTTGATTGTCTTGGAAAAAGTGGACCCGTCAAATTACCCATAAAAGAAGTTCAGGAAACCTTGCAAGACCTTATCATTTACTTTCGTCCACCAGAGGAGGATTTAAAACATGAAGATAAGCAGTACAAATTACGCTCTCTCAGAAACAGACAGAACCTATTTAAAGAAGAGGTAAGAAATAGTAGCATTATTGTATTCTTACTCTTTCACTTTTTAGGCCCTATATTTGTCACTCCAATTTTTTTTAACTTCAGAACTTTGGCATCAAATTTAATGCATCAAATATTACATAGTAAAAATGTTAGCCAGCTTGCTTTGAGTATTGTTTTGCTTGGTGTTCCCACTTTGACAGTTGTGATTATTGTAATTTGTGGTAGAAGGTTGTTTGAATATGACCCTCCTACAAATTGGACATACTGTGTTTGATTGGATAACTGCAACAAGGTGTAATGTACTTCCCTATGCAGACATAATGTATTTGAATGACAGTCAAGCAATGTAACTACACTGTATATAGTCAAACCAGTCTCTCATAGAAACTGGAATCCTCCATTTATACATAATGTGAGTGCTTGGCCTTTGGAAATGAACGTTTACATCTTGATATTTATCATTGAGTCCTATTTTATTTGTTGCATCACCACAGATTGGTGACCTATTAAAGTCCATGGGATTCAATTACCTGGGGAGCAACAAAAATGTTTCACATTGTTACATGCATGTTGGGAGACAAGTCTGCATGAGTTTCAGAAGAGAGGCCCCAATCGGGACTTCAGTAGGCAGACTGCAGCAGCAGCCAACCCCGCACTTGTGAGCCAATGTGAACGGCCACACATACAACATGATATTGACAACAGTGTGACACGATGAGAGCACACCAGCACCATTGCTGGGCATTCAAGCAGCTAATTCTGAGTAATCAACTGCAAACATGAGCACAGGAGTGAATTCTGACCAAACTCTACAGAGAATATAAATAGAGGCTTCACCATTCTCACATATCTATGTCCTGGGCCCAGCACATGGATGAAATCATAAGGAAAGTGCGCCAGCGTCTTTACTTTCTTAGGAGGTTAAGGAGATTTGGCTTGTCACCGAACACACGAACAAACCTCGACAGATGTACTGTTGAAAGTATCCTGACTGGTTGCATCATGGTCTGGTACGGCAACTCGAATGCACAAGGACATAAGGAGCTGCAGAGAGTAGTGGACTCTGCCCAATACATCACAGCACATCCCTCCCCACCATTGGTAGTATCTACAGGAGGCGCTGCCTCAAGAAGGCAACATCTATTATCAAAGATCCCCACCATCTGGGCCATGCCATCTTTTCACAGCTAGCATTAGGCAGGAGGTACAGAAGCCTGAAATCCCACACCACCAGGATCAAGAATAGCTACTTCCCTTCAACCATTCGGCTCTTGAACCAACTGGAAAAGCACTAATCACTAGAGTTTAGCAACACTATGACCACTTTGATCACTTTGCACTAAAATGGACTTTGTTCTTTTTTCTAACTGTTCTTTCTTGTAAAAATTGTGTATAATTTATGTTTTTCTTGTGAATGCTACTTATATACTTATATAATGCTATGTGTCTGTGATGATGCTGCAAGTAAGTTTTTCGTTGCACCTGAGCATACATGTGCTTATTACAATAAACTGGACTTGGACTTTGACTTTTTAGAAGTAAGGGGCAATTCTGATGTAAGTAAATCTGCTGACAGTTTCATCAGAATGGGAATTGCACTAGAAAAGATGGAGATGGTGGTATAATGAGTTGGAGAGTGCAACCATTTAACGTACTAGGCACCTAAATGGAGGGCAAACATTTTATTGGTGACATCATCAGTTTTGTGAGGATGGGTTTTGAAGAAGATGGCAAGATAGCTACTTCATCTCCTTGCATTGGATATTCAGCAGTGATTTTGAGTCCTATGCTTCATACGTTAAGCAAATAGAGATTCTTCTTCAGACCAATAGTATCCCAGAAGTAGAATTAGATGAAGACAATGTAGAAAAACTCAAGTCTGTTCAAGAGAAAAGTGCTCTTCTCAATTGAAATTGGATCAGAGACAAATACAACACCCTTTATTTCTCAGAAAGCATACAATCTATCCTTTTTGGAGATGTTAAAGAAAGGACACCTTAATCCTCCAATCCAAGAGATAACTGAAAGCTACAAACTTGGAATGTGAAATTAAAAGCTTGATACATCCATTAAAAATTATGTTGTGGTATTGAAGAACTCTTGTTACATTAGAAATCTGGAGGTTTCTTAACTGAGCTCCAAAAGAAAGGTTTGTTTATGGATTAATTGATTACTCAGTGTGTCAGAGAAAGCCTGTCAAATTGAGATGGCCCTCAGTTGAGATGGTAGTGTTAAATACAAAGGAGTTTCAAACAATTCCATTTGACTAAAAACTCAAGTTGAACAGGAAATGAATTAATTCGAAAAGAATAGAGGTTGGGTGAAGATGAATTAAAGGAATTGGGCCACGTTGATCATGATGATTATCAAAAGCAGACAAGAGAGTGATGATTACAAGATCATACAATACTGTCCAGTACCAACATTGCAAGACTGAGCTGGGACAAAATTGGATCTGTCTCATGTATATGCTCACTCAACATTAACCAGGATAGCCAACAGTATTGACCTATCAACATGCTCAAGTGATTGTATTCTTACACTAGGCTCCCTTATGATTTGTCATCTGAAAGTCTTCCAGGGCACCCTGGATCAAATTTAACTGGGAACGAACCATTATGTGTGTAATCAGGATGATATCTTGATGGCTATACTTACTGAAGAGGAAACTCGTCAAATTTTACTAAGGGTGCTAGAGTGATCACATCAAAGTTGAAAAGAAACCGGAGTACTTTTGTATAACATGAAGTGGTGTATGTGGGTTTAAGAGTGCAAACATATGGTTTCAAGCCTGTGAAAGAAAAGTAGCAAGACATTATTAAGGCTCCAAAATCTTGGAATGGTGCAATATTGCACATATTTTCAAATAAATTTGACAAAATTGTATTATTACCATCTGCTCATTTATTGAAGAAAGATGTACAGTAGATGTGATACAAAAATCAACAGCATTTCTATTGTACATGAAAGGCACAACTAGACGGTGGAAATATACTTATTCACAATGATACTTCAAGTTAGTCTGAGATGCTTCAGGGTATGGCACTGAGGCAGTCATCAGTAACGAAATGGATATTAGGAAGAAGAACCTTTCTGTATGCTATTCATGGTTAAAAAGCAAACAAAATTATGCCAATTTAAAAATAATTTCTCTGTATCATATTCAACATCAAGAACTTCCATCATTTCCTCCTTGAAAGTAATTTATATAAGTCATAGATGACAAACCATTACTGGCACCTTTGGGTCTGAAGTTGGTGATACTACTGATGGCAACATCATGAATTCAAGGAAGAACAATGGTTCTATCCCAGTATGACTACAAGTTACACTTTGAAACAGAATGCAATTATGGGTGTGCTGTCCAGACTCCCTCATGATCACTCCAGTATGGGATGAAAAAGTTCCATCCATACACTAAGTCAAGGCTTTCTGGTAATGGCTTCCAAAATAGCAAAATAAATGAGAAAAGGTTCAGTTATGAGTCATACCTGGAAAACTTTGCTTGGAGAGTTGAAGAATTATTTAGATGACGAGCTAAGACCATATAACTTTCAACAAATGAGTAGTCATGATCAGTTCTAAGAACAAAGATATCAGAATTGTACATAGAGCATACAAGAATACTGGCATTTGCTCATAGTTTAGTATACTGGCCAGTTTTGGACCATCATTTTTAGGAACTGAGCAGTCTGTCCCATCTATCAGCATTGCACAGGCAATAGCTGGTGTGGATTTAGCCAGAGAAGGCTTTTTAGTGAGCACATGTAGATTTCTATGGAAAGGGAAATGACAATTTTCTCCTTCTCATTGTTGTCATTTCTCAACCTTCAGAGTCCTCAAAGATCTGTCACACAACCTGTTTAAACTGGAGAAAGTAGTGTGTCTCAGGAAAATGGGTCTGAAAAACAGTTGTTTAGACAGGTTTGTAGGTGAGATTGTTTCATCTGAAGATGAAGGTGGAGGTGAAGGTAAAGAAGAATTAAGGCCTCTGTGGAAAGTTGAGCAGATATCACAACCCTGTGGCAAGACCAAATCCAAACCCACTGGTTGTTTTGAGCATGGTATAGTTTATTTTCATAAATGGATATACTTTGTACGATTGGATAACAGCAACAACGAAAAGTGTGTCTTGTATGTATTCAGATCAGCCACATCCAGGAGCTGGAAGACTCTGCATACACACAGTTTGAAAGTTTGTCCTTTCTAAGTAAACCATGATGTGTTATATTTATTAGTGAGTCCAAAAGTATTTGTGAAGGCACCACAAAACAACAATTTTAGTACATTTTTAATTGAAGTAACAGTTCAGCTTTTCTGTTCTGACTTGCTGTTTCCTTTTCCCTGTCTTTGACCTCCCTACACAATTTAGTATTCATTTTGGAAGCAAACAGCACTCAAGGCTTATGCAATATTTGCTTAAAAAATGCATGACCCAGGATGACACGACCTTCAGTATCTTCTCACTGTCTGGTCATTTTGATCATTTACCAGCTTTGTTGATGACATGGCTGAGTAGGACCTCACCATCAACTCCCAAGTTATACTACACGTTTAATAGTGCAATGAGTTGAGTCATCATTCCTTGAAGTTAATAAAAGCAAACCTAAAAATACCGTTACTAGCTTGATGTAAAATCTACGTCAACAGCCCATAAATGAGAAAAATACTTTAAGTAACTTTGCCTTTTCCAGGAGATCATATGTTTTTGTGAATTAACACTGTGATATGAAATATGTCTTCTCTGTTAGTTGTTTGGGTCTAAGCCTCAACACTTACCCCATGACCATACTTAGCAGGATATGCTCATTGCACATCTTCTGACCTGTCTATGACCCACAGTGTCACTTGAAGTGAAATTAAAGAACGTTGGTGTCAAAAGAGCAAAAATTCACATCAGTTCAGCAGATTGATCTCCTAATGTATATTATTGTAGAAGACCTTAATTCTGCAGGAAACGATGTTGGAATGTTTGATACTGGCAAGCATATAAAAAAAACTCCTTGTCCATTTCAAACTCGAGCAGAGCAAGAACAATATACTTGAGCTGAATTTATTCTCAACTGATTCCACAAAAAAATTGAATCAAAAGGGTTCTTTTGATCTTGATTTACACTGTGAAATATAATTGCAGAACAAGTTGGATACTATTTTTGATTACTGTTTTGATAATTTCACAGAGATCTCAGGAGAGAAATAATTAAAGCAATAAAGCCAATTGGACAAATCATTTATCTATCATAACCCCACCTTAAGCTCTCCTCAACTTTAAGGCATGAGACTTCTTCTGGATATCCTATTAAGTTGCCTGAGAAATGGGAATGATGTTCATTTTTGCAGTATCAAATTACTACATTCATTGCATTATTAGCACATCTGAAAAGATGCTCCCTCTCCAACAGACTAATAGCACAGTGCTAAATATTGACATTAGCAGTGTAATTGTTCCTTTCTTGAGTGGCAATATGTTATTGATCAAATATTTGGCATAAAGAATGGAACTATTTCACATAATGCTGTATGGATATTATTCAGACGTTAGAAGTAGATTGCACAATGTGAGGATAATGAACACACATTCATTTCTGTTATTCATTAATTGTTTTCTTCCATCTCTTAATTACATCAGGCGATGCTGAGATTGGTTCTGAATTGCATTGACCGACTAAACATTTACCACAGTGCAGCACATTTTTCAGAGCTTGCTGGTGAAGAAGTTGGAGCAGCATGGAAAGATATCTTGAATTTGCTTTACGAACTACTAGGTAAAGTTTCACAATTGAATGTTTCTGGTGTATGAGGCAAGTGCATGAAGGATGTATTGGAGGAATGAATTTTTTTCTTTAGTCTCAGAAGAAATGAAAGCATGCTTTCAATAGTCTTCCAGGAATATAAATGACCCTTAGTGAATTAGTTTCAATAATTTTTTGTATACTTTTTGGAAAAGTATTTAATGCTATAAGTGGGGCTTGAAATTCAAACACATAAATTTGATTAAAAAAAAACTAGGGCTGTGCTGTTGAAAATTGGCTTAATCAGGAGTAGAACATCTTTGTGCATATCTTTCAGTGTCTGCACCAGTTGGGAAATTCATTTTCTCATTTTTCAGAGATTTTTTTCATTCTTCCTTGCATTTATTGCTGATGTAGAACTCCCCCAAGTGGCATATTGAGTGGTACAACACACAATATTAGTCTGCACTGAGGTTTTCAACCTCACACGTCTGAAAAGCAACAGTTTTTATATTCCTGAAGAAGGGTCCTGAGCTGAAACGCTGACAGCCTGCTTTTCTCCACGGATGCTGCCTGGCCTGCTGAGTTCCTCCAGCATCATGATGTTTTTCATCTAGATTCCAGAATCTGCTGTCCTTTGTTTCTCGTGTTTTTATATTCTCACAGAACAACCCTGTTTCCTCTGAAACCGTTTAAGGAATTAACATTTAAATTGCATTCTTGTCTTCAATGAAATGTGTGATCTCCCACAATCTCAAGTACTTTGACTGCTTTTTCCATATGGGTAAGGTTATGGGAACTCTCAGCTTCCTGGTCTCAGGATCATTTCAGACTGCAGCTCCTGACCTCTGCCTCATCTCAGAGTTTGCTGCTCACCTCTGCATTCAGGAGGTAATGCTTACTCCATACTCCAGGAGAGAAAATTTAATTTCTTCAACTCGTGGGAGTTGGTGGAGCTTACAATGGGAATTGCCTGCATTCCTAAAGTGTCAACATTCCTGTCTTTGCAGCGACATCTTTTGAACCTCTTACCAGACGTGTGTGGCTGCAGGATCTCTGTGACTTTGCGAATATAGATCGTGTTTCCTGAGGGCAATGTTCCTTACAGGCCTATCCAGGTCCTTCTGACTCCTTGGGAGGACTCACCACCCACTCCCCCACCTCCCCATTGTTGTAATATCCATGCATTTAGTAGCAAAAAGCCCCTGTAGCTGGTAGAAACTGGCTGGTATTATTGTACGTCCCTTTAAGAGGTGGCTGCAATGATTGCACTTGCTGGGCTACATGCTGACAACTTCAGGAACTTGAGAATTTTCTCTTTCTCTATCTGCTGATTAATTTCCTCCCACGACAACGCTCTTTGGAAGTCTAGAGTTGGGCATGTGAAGAACGTGGCACCCCGCAAACTGGAGGAACAGCACCTCATTTTCCGTCTTGGAACCTTGCAGTCTAATGGCATGAATATTGAATTCTCCCACGTTAGGTAATCCCCACCCCCCTTCCCCACAACCCCCCACCATGCTGCTTCCCTTCTTCCCTTTCCTAGCCTTTTTTCCTTTCTCTCCTTACCTTTGACCCATCACCTGGGGGATCTGCTCTCCCCTCCTCCCCAGAACCTGCCTATCACTATCCCTGCATCTACCTATCACCACCTTGTGCCCACCTCACCTCCCCTCTTTTGTCCACCTATCACTGCTCTGCTTTTTCCTCTTATATATTGGGCTTCCCACTTTCCTATCTTCAGTCCTGAAGAAGGGTCCTGACCCGAAATGTTGACCGCCTGCTTTTCTCCACAGATACTGCTTGACCTGCTGAGTTCCTCCAGCATCATTGTGTTTTTTACTGAGAGTAATCAGGCTTCAATGTCAGTGACTTTGGCCTGGAAGAGGATACCGCAAAATCCTCCAAAGAGATTGCACTCAATGAGAGACTGAACATGCTAGGTCTAACTTTTCTGGAAGGTAAAAGGGCGAAGACCTGATGGACCAAATTTAAGGGCCATAAATGTAAGCTGTAGAATGAATATGCAGATATTAAGATATCCAATAGGGAACTGACGTGAATATCCAGCAGATGATCAGAATTTGGAACTCACTGCCTGAGCTCTACTTAAGGTGAAGCAGGCTAAATAGAGAAGGGAACAGTGAGTAGAAAGATATGCTGGAAGAGGAGTGGATGAATTAGATTGAGAGATGCTCAAATGGAATGTGATCACCAGAATAAATTAAGGGCAATAACTCCTTTATAAAAGGGGGCAACAGCCAAGGTTGGTCAGTGGAGGCTGGGGAGGTAGCAGCTACAGGATGTAGCATCTGTACAGAAGTGAATAGTCCTTAAAAGACTGATGCTACTTAAATGTCTCTCAGTACAGCTGTGGCAGAAATGTTGATATGAAAGGTACCCACACTATTATTTAAAATGTAATTATACTACAATCATGTTTTGCTCCACTATGCATGAAGCAGTTGGGTGGAATGAATGTTTATCTCCTATATAACTTCTTGTTGTTAGAGGAAGTTTGTTTTGAGGATTTGAAGCTTTATGGGTCCAATTCTTTTGCTTATTCTCCCCAGCTGCTCTAATACGTGGTAACCGAAGTAACTGTGCCAAGTTTTCAAAAAACTTAGACTGGCTGATTAGTAAATTAGACAGACTGGAATCTTCATCAGGTAATGCAGCTTTTTGTTTGGGTGTGAATTCTAAACCTATTGTATTCCAATATGAATTTTTTAAAAAATCAATGAACATTTTGGTAGAATTCAATTTTAACAACATGTGAACTGGATCACTAGCCAGGATCCAGGCTGGAAAATGGGCATGTCTTCTGGAACTGGGTTCTATGGTAAATGAGCCCTTTTTTCTCACCCCAACTTTTTCCCAGTAGGGTTGGGGGAAGAAGGGCATAAACATCTTACTCCACCTCCCCACTTCAGAGTATGTCAGTGGTTCAGCAAGTTACCACAGCGATTTCATCCTCTGCAATTTTCTCAGTGGAAGTTGGAAAAGGGTTCCCAACTTAGGTTGAAAACATTCCTGGAGGTTTAATCATTTCATGTTCTGACCTTCTGATGCCTAATCACATGGCCCCTGATCAGGCCTCCATTCCTTACTTTTCTCCTCTCCCAGTTATTCCTCAATCTCTGTATTTCGCCCTGATGGCCCACACTCCCCATTCTCCCGATTCACTGAGGCTCCAATTTTCTTTTCTCCATTTTCTCTCTCCTATTTACAATTTCCATCACATTCCCTGCTAAAGATCTGATGCTGAAGGCTTTCTTTCACTCCCTGAGACCTCATTCTTTTCACCCCATTACCCCAGAGCTTCCATTCCATAGTCTGCATCTCTCCTTGTCGCTATTCACCAGTCCCTATCTCCGTCCAAGTTTTCATTTCCTCAGTTTTCATCCCATGCTGACATCCCTCTGTTCCCTAATGTTATGGAAACGTGATCTGTTTGCCTTGAGCTCCATAGTCATATGATACCGATATGAGAGCATGATAAGTAAGCTGTAAGTTTGACTGGCTTGATGTTTTAGTCCCTGGTAATATGAACGACTGTCTGCCTTCACATCTGCATAGCTAGATTTAAAAGATCAAAGTCCCCCACACGATAAACAGTGTGCTCTAAAATGACTTAAGATACTTGTATTACTATCCCAATAAATGACAGTAAATGAATGTTAATGAAATAATTCAAATATTTTGTACCTAAGATGAATTAGTTGGAGTCCTGCAGATATCGTGTGGTTCTTGTGAGATGGTATCTCCAAAAAACACAGCATTCCCTCAAGACCCAGGCAACGACTGTTTTTGAGGGAACTGAGTATCTGGCATGTGAAAAGGTAAGTTTTACACTCACAAGAACCACACAATATCTGCAGGACTCCAACTAATTCATCTTAGGTACAAAATATTTGAATTATTTCATTAACATTCATTTACTGTCATTTATTGGGATAGTAATACAAGTATCTTAAGTCATTTTAGAGCACACTGTTTATCGTGTGGGGGACTTTGATCTTTTAAATCTAGCTATGCAGATGTGAAGGCAGACAGTCGTTCATATTACCAGGGACTAAAACATCAAGCCAGTCAAACCTACAGCTTACTTATCATGCTCTCATATCGGTATCATATGACTATGGAGCTCAAGGCAAACAGATCACGTTTCCATAACATTAGGGAACAGAGGGATGTCAGCATGGGATGAAAACTGAGGAAATGAAAACCTGGAGGGAGATAGGGACTGGTGAATAGCGGAAGACCTGGTCTGCTTCAGCTGATGGTTCGGTTGGATATTTGTAAATACGTGACAAAGCATTACACTTTGCTTGATTTTCTCCCAGATAGCAAAACCCAATGAATAGAAAATGATCAATGTAATTTTATAAACTGATTTCACTGTTCACAAATGACATCTATGTTATTCAGAAGTTTGTATCTGATCTTCTTATGCACTTTCAAATCAACACTTTGACCTAGGTATCCTGGAAGTACTGCATTGCATCTTGATTGAAAGCCCAGAAGCACTCAATGTAATCAAAGAATGTCACATCAAATCTATTATTTCGTTACTGGATAAACATGGACGCAATCACAAGGTGTGTACAAGTCAGTTGAATTAATAATGGATGAACATAAATATTTTGCAACTAGCTCAAATTGATTGAAGATGGTGGCATTATTTCACTTGGGTACCTAATTATTTCCTATTTAAAACCTCAGTAGAAAATGGCAAATTACTTTTCGAATTAAATAAACTTGAAGTAAATTGAAATGGAGGAGGCTGTGGTGGAGTCGGCTTCCTCTGCCATAAACTTGCTCCCTGATATCAGACACAGTGAATCTTCCAGGCAATCAGTTTTCTGACATTGTTCTGAGTTGTATGGAAAGACCAATGTGTCTGGCTCCACGGGTATCCTGGGCTTTGATGTGATGGATGTGGCCACACCTGGATCCTAGACTGCACCCGTGACGAAATTACTCTGAAACTGCTGCATTTTTATCTGTAGCCTAATTTTTGGCTGTCCTAGCATACCTCATACTAACGTCACAGTGGAATGAACGTAGATTTTGAGGCATTGGAAACCATTTGTAAAAGGAGATGATTCAACTTCACAAAAATACTCTGCTAGGCTCATTAGCTGGAAATATGCTTGCCCCAAGGCCTGCTCTGCTTGCTCAGGTGATGTAAGCCGCATGGTTGTTTCCCACTGAAATGCAAGTCAAGCCCTGGATATTGGGGTGGGGGTGGGGGAGGTTAGATACAGAGGATGCTGATGCTGGTTGGTGCATTCTAGCACTCACATTACAGGAGAAATGTCAAGCAAGAGAAACGCAAGGCAACTTGCAACCCCCAACCTGACTTCCTGGTGCATATAAGGAATTGCTTATCCAGAACAATACTGTAATAAATATTTACACTGTAACTCTTCCACACACTATTTCATACTGTTCAGATCATGTCATGTATTGCTCTGTTTAGGTGCTGGACCTGCTGTGCTCTCTTTGTGTGTGCAATGGTGTTGCTATACGAGCTAATCAGAATCTGATATGTGACAATCTGCTCCCTCGTCATGATTTACTTCTGCAAACTCGCATAGTTAACAATGTAACGAGGTAATGTAGATTATTCTCATTTAACCAAGGAAATAATGCATATCATTTTGTTTGTATTTTTCCTACTTACCAGGACCATTCAACTTCACAGATGAGTTTGAACTATAACAGATTGTGAACTGCTCATAATGTTGTTTTCACTCCATGGTGTATGCTAATGCGAAATGGATGTTCTATACAAATACAATCCCTTTGCCCCATGGCTGGGATATTTGACTTTAGTGAGGACTAGTGAATCCCATCATGTTTGTATCAACTTTTCCAATACCTTTGTGACTCTGCCATTGGATTACTTGTTTTGAAACAATGTTCTCTGCAGTAAGTGTCATTTCTTTTCAGTGGTTTCAGCTAAGGGAAAAAAGAAACTCAATAAACTGCTTTAATACTTGTCTTTTTACTTAAAATGAAGAACCTAAATTTTAAATGAATAAAAATGGTACAATATTTGCCCAGAATTGATTCAGACAAAGGCACAACTGGGATAGATATTAACTCAGATTTTAATAGGTTCTTCTTATTGAAAAATAGTTGGACTGTGAACAGATCTCCTTAAGTCACCAGTGTCAAGGGGAAATGCAAGGTGAAATTTCTAGGTTATACCATTTCCAGGTTACTGGAACTCTTAGTAGGTGACAGGAATATATGTCCAATCACCAGCCCACCCTTTTTCCACTGGACATACTTGGTTAACATTGTCCCCATGATAATTTAAAAATAAGTGAGGGATAAATGCTAGTCATTTTAAAACATGCCTTAATAAAAGCTTGGACAGAAGGTCAGGTTTGTAATTTAACTCTGCATATTATACATCAGTTTGTAAAAAGTCCTTAACCAAATATATTACTGATTACTGTTTAAAACTGTTCATTCTTTGTTTTGCAGCATAAGGCCCAACATATTCTTGGGAACCAGTGAAGGGTCAGCGCAGTACAAGAAATGGTATTATGAACTGGTCGTTGATCAGATCAATCACTTTTTGACTGCAGATCCTATTCACTTGCGTGTTGGTTGGGCATCTGCGAAGGGTTACGCTCCCTATCCCGGAGGTGGAGAGGGATGGGGAGGAAATGGAGTGGGAGATGATCTTTATTCTTATGGATTTGACGGACTTCATTTGTGGTCAGGTTGGTAGCTGCACAAAAATATTTAGGCTAAACAGTAATTTTATTTCTGAGAGATTTCTTTCTATTTTGCATTTTAGCAAAAATCATTAATTAGTAATTCAGTTGGCATCATTGTTCTGAGAAAAAAATCATTTTGATTTTTTAATAACCATCAATGTCTTTGATATCTTTCTTGTGTACCTCGTATCTGATAAGTTCTCTGTACCTGAGGGTATTATGCAACGAATTTTGGAATAATGCAATGGAATTCATTGGCCCCTAAATTACAAGGTCAGAGGGGTTGAGGAACTTCACTCCATCCAGGAGGAGGCTGACCTCTGGAAAACAATGTCCTAGAATTTTGCCCTTTTCAGAATTCCCCATTAAATTCCATCACAGAGAATTATTATTATTGGGACTTTGAATGAGCCACATGGCATCCAGAACTACAGATGCAACCAGTCTTTATTAAGCACAAAAAGCAAACATGCAGAGGTGACATAGTGGGAGAATATCTCAGAAGAATCTCTCTGAACTTTATGGTCTTTAAGCATAAAGGTAATATTAGATGATTAAATACAGTTTCAAAAGAGTTAACCAGTATTTTCATTTGTAGAAAAGTGGTTTAATAGAATTACATATTTACGATGGGAGCACATCTCAACTGATAAGAACACCTCTAAATATTCAAACACCTTTGTTGGGAATAGGGACACCCAAAACAGCCTTCTTTTATCAATGTATTGAGGGATGACCTCTGGCCACAAAACATCCTGAATATTAATTGACAGAAAAATATGCCTTTGACCATGTTTGATGCGCTAAGTGGCAAACCAGCTGGTCTGGGACCTTCTTTTGGGCGTTTCGATGCAGACCAATTAACATGGTTCTATTGTCTTTATGTTTGGCCAATGCACGCGAGAATGTCTCAGGGTAATGTCAGTTTCCAAACCTTATTCCTTAAAAAGTCTCCTGCTGTAAACTGGAAGCCTGTGATCTTTGCAGACAATAGTGTCTGTTTGATTATCGCTGGTAATTCCATACGCAATAGTTCATGAAGACTGATTCTCATTTGTAATAATGGCTACCATACCTTACGCTTTAATACCTATTGACTGTTGCTCCTTCTCCCTAACAATTATTGCTGCTCCTCCCAAATCAGAGGGGCATGTTCAGGAGAAGTTGCTGACTCACACAATCTCATAGAATTCAGTGGAGTAAGTGCAAGCTGAGAAAGAGCTTTAAAATGGCCCTAGAGCTCTGCTAAGGAATGTTAATAGTTTCCAGAGGGCATTGATTCTTTAGGAAGACGTGTGGAGTGAAGTTTTGTTGACACATGAGCAGTATTACTCTGCTTTGCCATCTCAGTAACAGTTTAGGACAAACACTCAAAAAAACACCAGATACTGGAAATCTGAAAGAAGAACAGAAAATGCTGGAAACACTCAGCAGGTCAGGCTGCATCTGTGGGAGAAGAAATAGAGTTAATGTTTCAACTTGAAGGCCCTTCATCAGAACAGGCATTCTTCCTCAACGAGAGAGAGAGAGAATGAAAACAGACCCTTCGGCCCACCAAGTTCCTGTCAACAATCAAGCACCCCTTTTAACTAATTCTACACTAACCCCATTTTATTCGCCATGCGTTCCCATCAACTTCCCCCAGATTCTACTACTCACCTGCACCAGGGATAATTTACAGTTATCAATTAATCTACCAATTTACTCATATTTGGGATGTGGGAAGAAACTGAATGCCCAGAGGAAAACCACATGGTCACAGAGAGAACATGCAAACTTCACATAAACAGCACTCAAGATCATCATTAAATGCAAGTCCCTGGAGCTGTAAGGTAGCAGTTCTATTAGCTATGCCATTATGCCACCCATTGACTGCCTTGTAATGCTTCATTTCTGAATGCAAATTATCCATAATTAATCCACTCCTGGTCTTCACATTTCCACTTGGTATGACTTGCCTTTTTATATTTGTACCATACAATGATCTTGTATCACAGGAAAAGACAATTTATAGATTACTCTGGATAGCAGGGAACTCTGTATGCTAACAGACAAGAACATTTGAATTTGAGAACAATGGACTCTGTAAAATTGAGGTCAATGCTTTTCATTACTAACAAACTGAATAATAACTAAAATGGACCAGACTATTTTTATTTGGTAAATATATGTTGCAATTGAGATGACTCAGGGTATTTTAAAATGTTTATAGCTTTTTTTTCCATTGGACGTGGCAGTAAATTTCTATTGGACATGGCTGGAAGATGTTTGAGTCTTCGCACAGAAAAACATTTTGTTGAAATGGAAACTACAGTTGATCTCTGCACATAATCCCTGCAAACAGCATCATCAGAGAAAGTCGAGTTTATTGTCATATGCACAAGTACATACTGTATATGCTCAGGTGCAATGAAATACTAACCTGCAGCATCATCACAGGCACACAGCATCATAAAAGCAGCATTCACAAGAAAAACATAAACACAATTTTTACAAGAAATAACACAATTGGAACAAAAAAATGGTCCATTTTCATGCAAAGTGATCGTAGTGGTCCTAGTGTTGCTAAACTGAAGTGATTAGGGTTGTGCCCGTTTGTTCAAGAACCGAATGGTTGAAGGGAAGTAGCTGTCCTTGAACCTGGTAGTGTGGGACTTCAGGCTTCTGTACCTGCTGCCTGATGGTAGCTGTGAGAAGATGGCATGACCCGGATAGTGGGGATCTTTGATGATGGATGTTGCCTTCTTGAGGCAGTGCCTCCTGTAGGTACTACTGATGGTGGGGAGTATGTGCCCGTGATGTATTGGGCTGAGTCCACTGCTGTCTGCAGCTTCTTCCATTCCTGCGCATTCAAATTGCCGTACCAGACCATGATTCAACTAGTCAGGTTACTTTCAACAGTACATCAGTAAAGGTTTGTTAGACTGTTCGGAATTATTCTTAACACTGGTGCCTCAGAAGGCTGCGTCCTCAGCCCCCTAATCTACTCCCTATGGTGTCATGACAACGACCTTTCCCTAAATATCAGTAAAACAAAAGAGCTGGTCATTGACTTCAGGAATGGAGGCAGTGCACATGCTCCTGTTTACATCAGTGGTACTGAGGTCAAGAAGGTTGAGAGCTTCAAGTTCCTAGGAGTGAACATCACCAACAGCCTGTCCTGGTCCAACCACGTAGATGCCATGGCCAAGAAAACTCAGCACTACCTCTGCTTCCTCAGGAGGCTAAAGAAACTTGGCATGTCCCCTTTAACCCTCACCAATTTTTATTGATGCACCCATAGAAAGCACCCTATCTGGATGCATCACGGCTTGGTATGGCAACTGCTCTGCTCGTGACCGCAAGAAACTGCGGAGAGTTATGCACACAGCTCAATACATCATGGAAACCAGCCTCCCCTACGTAGACTCTATCTATACCTCTCGCTGCCTCTGTAAAGCAGCCAGCATAATCAAAGATCCCACCCATCCCGGACATTCTCTCTTCTCCCCGCTGGGGGAGATTAGCAGTATGGCAGCCCTTCCTATTCATGAGTGCTGCTGGCTTGTCTGTGATGGCAACTCATGTGCACGCAATGTCTTCTCGCCCCTCCATCCCCGATAAGATGGATTCTTGACCTCACCATCTACTTCATTATGACCTTGCCCCTTATTGTCAACCTGCACTGCACTTTCTCTGTAGCTGTTACACTTTATTCCGCATTCTGTTATTTTAATTTGTACTACCTCAATGCACTATTGTAATAAATTGATCTTTATGCATGGTATGCAAGACAAGGTTTTTCACTGTACCTCCATACATGTGACAATAATAAATCAATTTACCAGTTTACCTCCTTAACCTCCTAAGAAAATAAAGACGCTGGTGTGCCTTCCTTGTGATTGCACTTATGTTCTGGGCCCAGGACAGGTCATCTGATATGTTAGCGCCCAGGAATTTAAAGCTGCTGACTCTCTCCACTGCTGATCCCCCAATGTGGACAATGATCCCCCATCCTGAAATCAACAATCAGCTCATAGTTGAGCGAGAGGTTATTGTTATGGTACCACTCAACCAGGTGTCCTATCTCACTCTGGTAAGATGACTCATCACTTGTGATTCTTACATAACAGTGGTGTTGTCGGTGAATTTGTGTATGGCATTGGAGTTGTGCATAGCCACACAGTCATGTGTGTATAGAGAGTAGACCAGGGGCTAAGTACACAGCCATGAGCTGTACTTGTGTTGATGGTCAGCGAGGAGGAGATGTTGTTACCAATCCTCACTGACTGCTGATGAGGAAGTTGAGTGTCCAGTTGCAGAGGGAGGCCCAGGTCTTGAAGCTTGATGATGAGTTTGGATGGGATGATTGTGTTGTAGTCAGTGAACAGCAGCCTGTTGTATGAGTTCCTTTTGTCCAGATGGTCCAGAGCAGAGTGAAGAGCCAGAGAAGTGGCATCTGCTGTTGACCTGTCGTGGCGGTTGGTAAATCAGTGCTGCAAAGACCAGCCACATGGTTTTCAGTGGCTGACAATGATGTGCACACCGTGCAGGATTTTCCACACAAACAGACCACTGAAGTCCATTTGAAGTTTGGCAAAGGGCAGTGAGGTGCAAAAGAATGGAATGTATAAGTAGACAGAAGATAGCTGGCGAGTGACAGGTGGACAATCTGGCCTAAGGACTTCAAAGAAAATCAGATGGGATTTTTAAAGATGGTCAGATTGATTGCGCTAGTTCTGAGCAATGAATGAAGATGGAAATGGTTGACTTCTTGTCCGGGGCATCATTGGGTGCACATGAGTTGCCATCACAACCTAGCCAGCAGCTCCCAAGTATAGGATGGGCTGCCATTCTGCTAATGTACAGCAGGTCTTCAGTCATAGAGACTGCATTGTGCACATTTGTACATCAACAGTTAATATGGAGAATTTATTCTGTGATACTCGAATATGCCCCCAATCTAATACAGAAAAATACAAGTAATTTGAAAATGAATATTTAGTAAAACAGTTCTTTTTTTAAACATTGTTCCCATATTTGGTAGAGGTTACTGAGCTTGAGTTATGTAGCCCCTTGTGTTAATTGGGGAAAGAGTTGGACTAAATTCATTGGGGCAAAACTTCTGGATTAGAGTGTATCAGCTACAAGGAGAGGTTGAACAAACTTTTTCTCCAGAGTGTCAGAGGCTGAGGGGTGACCTGATAGAAGTTTATAAAATGGTGAGAGGCATTGTTAGGGTAGATAGTCAGACTCTATTTCCCACGGTCGAAATATCAAATATTAGGGCATAGGTTTAAGTGAGAAGGTGCATGGAACACACTGGTAGAAGCAGGTACAATAGAAATGTTTAAGAAGCATTTAGATGAGACACATGAGCGGGCAGGGAATGGTGGGATATAAATCATGTGCAGGCAGATGGGATTAATTTAGATTGGTATTGTGGTCGGCACAGACATGATGGGCTGAAGGGCCTGTTCTGCTGTACTGTTCTATGTTCTATAGGTGTAAATAGTAAAAGGCTGCACTTCATCTTCCATAATCCATTGCTCTCAGCCCATCAATGAAAATTACAGATTCACAGTAGACAAGATAAATGTTTTTGATGATGATGCTGGTATTCCATTATCAATACTTTGATCTTGGCATTGTTTATTTTCCTGCATAAAAGGTCGAGTGGCCAGGGCTGTAGCATCAGCAAATCAACATATACTGAACTCCGATGATGTAGTTAGCTGTTGCCTGGATTTAGGTATTCCTAGTATTTCCTTCCGCATCAATGGACAACCAGTACAAGGAATGTTTGAGAACTTCAACACAGATGGCCTGTTCTTCCCAGTGGTCAGCTTTTCTGCAGGTGCCAAGTAAGTCTATCATCGCTTTTGCACCATGATGTTTTATTTTGACTCTGATGTTGCCCTGTTTTAGCATTGGTCATCAGTCAATCTCTTGAGACTGGGGAATCTAAGGTGAATTGGTTTTAAGTAGATAAATTGTGCATGCCCCAGCAAATATCCATTTCAAAGGTCAGAGTTTATACAATTTGTCGACCAGGCGTTATGTGGTAGAATTGGAGAAGTGTACAAGTTTGTGCAGAGTATCTTGATTTCTTCATGCCGCACACTGCAAGTATATTCAAGAATCATTTATGTATCTAATTTAGGAAAAGATTTTTTTCCCTGATTTGTCTCAAATTGAAAATATTTATCTTCTTTATCTTAAAAATAAATGACCAATATGATTGCAGTTTTTAATAGTCTTTATATAAAACAAATATCAGTGGACACACATGTTTAAAGGCAAGTTGCATCTGAACTACTTACAAGTATATACTTTCTCTTGGTTGCACCTGGGGAAATGCTCAGTTGGAGAGGAAATAGGATTCTATCAGATAGTGTCTCCTCTGTGTTCCATGACTTATGCAAATGGCACAAGCAACACTGAATTTCAGATCTTCCCACCTTACTGGAGGAGAGCTTAAAGGGAAAACGCTGGCTGTGAGACCTAACCCAAAGTACTCTGCTGATAGGAAGGTCAATGAGAGTCAGGGGATGGCCAAAAAAGCAACATGGCAGCAGTTGGGAAAACTGCTATTCCCTCTATCCACCAGGATTTTCTGATTTTCACCTATAGAAAGTAAAGAAACAATTTACTGTGTTTCAAACTCAGTGACCAACTCAGTCACAGGCTTCTTCATGCTAGTGGCTATTCCCCTGATTCTGCTCCATTCCCAGTGCAAGGTTCTACTAAGATAGGCCTGTGCTGGGTAAGTACCCAGGCCATTCACATGATTATGGAAGGAACAATGGCCTTTCTGCACCAACAGCAAGTACACAGCTTACTCACAGTACACTTTACTAGCCTGGCACCAAAGTGAAAGGGCAGGGGGTGGATGAAGGGATGGGAAGAAGAAAGTATTGGCCCAGGCCCAACATAATTTTTCTTCAGTGCTAATGAAAGATTACATATGGCTGGTCAAATTTGAAAGATCGCATTGTAATTTAACTTCCTTGTAATCTTCTTTCAAGAGTACGTTTTTTGATTGGTGGTCACCATGGAGATTTTAGGTTTTTGCCTCCTCCTGGATATGCACCCTGCTACGAAGCACTACTGCCAAAGGAAAAACTGAGATTCGAGCCGATCAAAGAATACAAGAGAGATTATAATGGTGTTCGAGATTTAATAGGGACTCCATCTCATCTTTCCCAGGCCTCCTTCATCCCCAAGCCAGTAGATACCAGCCAGGTAATTAAACCTCCTGAAATGCAATGTGGTGATTAACTGCATATCATTTTAACAATTTAAGCAAATTGCACAAAAATTATATGTATGTGTGCTTCATAAAATAATGATTAAAAATGTGACAGTTTTACTTTATTCATACATGGGATATGAACTTCAGTGGCAATACCAGCATCAACTGTCCATCCCAAGTTGCTCCTGATTTGAGAAGCAGTAAAAAGACAACTACACTGGAGGGCCTGGAGTCACACATGGGTCAAATGGAGTAAGGACTGCTATAAAAACCTATCTGGTTCACATATACCCTCTCCTGAAGGGTATACATGGATCAGATAGGTTTTTATAACAGTCCAGTAACTTCAAGGTTACTATTACTGTTAAGCATCTTTTTTAATTACAAGTAAACTATATTGATATTCCAGATTTACTCTGCAGCAGCAAAGAGGCCCTACAACTGTTTCCCTACTGCGAAACATGTTCACAGTACAATTTTATTACTAACAATGCAAATTGCAATACATCAAGATATCCATAATGACTAACACGTGATCCATTGTTCACATAAAAATAATTGTACAAGTAAATAACCAGGCTTATTGCAGATTTATTCTGTTGGGTGATAATATTTTGATCGCTAGCGTTACCAGAAATGTATTTTTTAGTTATCCCTTTGTAGTCAATTTCCCTAAATGTTGTGATAGGATTTGAATTCATAGATAGAGATCAATGGTCCAGCCCTCTAGAAGTCAGTGCAGCAATAATCACTGTATTGTCATTCAATTAAATACATAATATGAACAGTATAAAACTATGTAAAACTTTTCCACCTTTAGTCTGTCAGGTATTTGGCTTGTGGGGTACTCAGCAAGTATTTATGATGTATGTTATAGATATATCTATTACATTTAGATATATCTATTACATCCATCACTTTTAAATCTATAATTCAGGGATTAATAAACAGTTAAGGTGAGAAGTTATTTTTGAAGCACTGATCTTTAAACTTTTTGAATATATTTTTGTTGCACTATTTTTTTCAGAACTCTTTAATCTCCGCCCTCTCCCCAAATCTAGACTAATGCTGAATGAAAAATTACATTCTAAAGCAAAAATTGTTGTGATGGTTCATGCTTAGTATTTTAAAATGACTCTACAATCAGTTATTTTTTATTATTCAGATTGTTTTACCTTCACACCTTGAGAAAGTCCGGAACAAGCTAGCTGAAAACATTCATGAACTTTGGGCAACAAACAAAATTGAACTTGGCTGGACATATGGGAAGGTAAGGAAGTGACCTGACTGGGATAACTTGCTGCATTCATTCTCCTGACAGAGAAATTTGTCTGCTGGAAGTACATGCTAGTGGTCTGAGTGATGGAATCCAACTGGACATGATGTGCAGAGCCTACACAAATTTCTGAAATGTGTGATGACAAGTTATAAAATGACACATTTGATGCATGCCCGCGGAAAGTTACCAATAAAATCATATCATTGTATAAGGTACATAATCACTGATTTATTTTAATCACAATATTTTTATTTTGGGATGATCATGGTGGAATGTAAAAGGCACTGCTTTTAGGAGTAAAGCTTTTGTGTATTTAAGTGTGGGTTAGAGATAGGGCAGAGACTAATAGTTCTGATCTTGTCACCTGCATCTTTTGGATAGCAAGATTCAGCACCAGCAAAAAAAGCCCTACCACTTTTGCCCTATTGTGAAACTTGTTCACAGTACAATTTTACTTCTAAAGGTGCGGATTGCAATACATCAAGATATCCATAATAGCTAACACATGATCCATTATTCACATCAAAATGATTGTACAAATAAATAACCAGACTTATTTGAGATTTATTCTGTTGAGTGATAGTGTTTCAAAGCTAACACTATCAGAAATGTATTTTTAATTATGCCTTTGTAAAGCACTCTGAAATATTTACAAAATTCAAAGTGCACTTTGTTGTTCAAAGCATGTTTTTATCTAAATTCAATTTTGAGTGAAGTTTCATTGGGTGCTTTGTGGAGTGCTATATTTACCTTATTGGTTTAATGTTCGAAAGACATAACTTTTCTGAGCATCTTGCATATCTCCACCTTATTTCGTCAGAAATGAGCTAATTTGAAGCAGTTTTGATGATTGCATTTGACTGAATTTCAAAATATAATGTGGATTATCAAAGATTGCTGGCTCTTTAGAATATTTTTCTAAGTAATCAATTAAATAATTTTTGTCAGTTTCGGTCAAAAGAAAGGCACTCTAACCACTAAAACTGAAAGCTGGAAGTTCAACACATGGAGTAGTATATTGCATGAGGTGCCTTCCTTCTGTTGATTGACTAAAACAAGTTTTGATGTGCTTTTCATAGTTCAGCTGAATGTTAAATATAGCATAAAGTAAATTCAAGAGCAGAAAATTCTGATGCTCCGGTCAGCATTCCTCTCTCCAATAACAAAGGATTAACTCGTCATTCACTTCATTGCTGTTTGTCTTTAGTGCAAAGTGTCTGCAACTTCCTGAGACCACACATGGAGAGTTGTGTCTAGTTTTGGTCTCCTTACTAAGAAAGGAGTACTTATCAATAGAGGGAGTGCAGCAAAGATTCACCAGAATGGTTTCAAGGATGCCTAGTTTGCCAAAAGAGGGATGATTGATTACACTGGGATTGTAGTTTCTAGAGTTTGGAAATGGAGAGCAGTTTCATCGAAACATATAACATTTTTAAAGGGCTTGACAGACTAGACGGTGGCTGAAGAATCCAGGGCTAAGTGCACAGATTCCAGAGTGGGCTGTTCAGCACTGAGATGGAAGAAATTTCCAAATTTCTTCACTCAGACAGTGGTGCACTTAGCAATTCTGTACTCCAAAGGACAATGGAGGCTCAGTCATTGTGTTTCTGAACATTAAAGGCATCAAGCGATATGGGGATAGTGCAGAAAAATGGTATTGAAGTAGAAGAACAGCTAACAATTTTAATGAATTGCAGAGCAAATTCCAATAGCCAGAAGACCTACTCGTACTCCTATTTCTCATGTTTTATGTTCTTAACTAGCCCTTGCCCTCCCCATAATATCTGGCAGTATTTACAGTTAATTTTACTGTTGCTTAAAATGAATGGATCTATTATCACTTGTTAGGGAAGTGCAATTTCCCAAAATGTACTCCTGGCCAGCATATGAAACAAATAAGCTTACAGGTGTAATATTAGTGAGATTGATGATGCATTTCTCAATCACACGGGCTTCACATGATCTGTTAATATAGTGAGTTAGCTGCTTATAAGCCTGAGTGACTGTCAGTGGAGTATATTGTGAACAAAATGGAGAAATGGGTTTTTGAGAAGGTAGAATACCAAAGGCAAGTTTTGTTTTTTTTTCTGACAATATTTTCAGAGAAAGGAGTTGGGAAAAGTTACTTTCAAAGTCAATTAAAATGAAAATGCTGGAAATCCTCAGCAACTCAGTCTGCAACCGTAAGTTCTTATGGAGATTTTCACTGTTTGTAAAGTCCAACAGAGCTGTTGCCTCACAGCCCCAACAACCCAAGTTCAATCCTCACCTCTGGTGCTGTCAGTGTGGAGTTTGCACCTTCTCCCTGGGACCACATACATTTCCTCCAGGTGCTCCAAATTCCGCCCACATCCTATAGGCACGCTGGTTGATAGGTTAATTGACCACTGTAAATTGCCTCCACTGAGGTGAATGGTGGAATCTGGGGGCAGTTGATGGGAATGTGGGGTGAATAAAAGGAGATTAGTGTCAATGTGTGCTTGATAGTCTGCATGAACTCAGTAGGCTGAAGGGCCTGTTTTGGTGCCGCACAATTCAATGACTCTATGATATCTGCTGTGGTACATTATGTCTCAAGGTTAGTTCTTAGTTTTATTTCTAACTGGGAAAATGCAAAAACAAAGCTAATTTCTTCCCTTCTGCATAAAAACAAAATATGAATTTAAATTGAATTCAATTCGTCAGGGCCCATCCATGAAGCAAATCTTTAGCTGCGATAGAAGGACACATCAATTAAAGCAACATAATCTACCTCCTATCATGTTGCATTAAATTACAATGAATTGTTTACTAGCCTTTAAGTGATATTATAAAAATAGGTGGACATTAAATATCATTGGCATATCATACCCATGTCCAAGGTAACAGAGACCAGCTGCACCACATTCTTTTATTTTGTTCTGTCATCTAACAATGTGCAGTAGTAGCTCTGTCTGCAGCTTCTGTGACTGAAACTCAGCCATAACAATTTTAAATATAAGGTTCAATTGGATAAAGTTTTGAGCTGTCCTTACCGTTAAGTTTCTAGTGAAGCAGATGCATGTGAAAACCTTGTGAAGGAGGTTTATAATTGACATGGAGAGCAATCCGGTGACTCATTAATGACAAAGTTTACAGTTTGTGGATGACACAATGGCTTTTAAATAGGAATTGAATTGACGTATGAATTGCAGCCTGATCCCAGTTGCATCACTCTGAACCATTTTTACAGGGTGTCATCCATTCTCACTTGTGGTATTTTGCATTAAAACAAAATATGTTTAATTAATTGTTTTTTATATTTCATGGTGGCACTCCCATGTAATAATCATACTGTAACAGTGCCAAGTATATGCATTTATATAAACAGATCTCTGACAGAGGAATATTTAAGTTAGAAACAACAAATGAAAATTATATAAACATTTTCCAGAACAGGCAGAATTAATGTAGAGAATGGACAAGTTGGCATGAGCAATGTGTTCAAGCTATTTGTTGAGAGGCTTACCTTACTTCTGTTTAAATTAACAAAATAGAATTGAGGAGAACTAGATTTTAAGGAGAATTGAAGGTGAGCGAGCTGTAAACAAAATGAGAGGAGAAGTGGGAATGTAAAATTTCCATCTAGATTCCTTGCATCAAGTGTGTGAATCAGTGAGAATTCTTGTTTATTTTGTATTCAAAGTGGTTATGAATACCACTAAGTTGTTTGAAGGTCTCCAGACCTTCATCAGACGAAGGTAAAAAGCCTGGGAAAGTTCAATTCTGCTTGAAATTATCTTTGAAAAATGAGGAACTGTTTTCCTTGTTAATTCTACAGCTGAGGATGAGTCTTATTACTTAGTTTGTCCTACAAAAGAATTAATGGGAATTGTTGTTGCATCATGCCTGCTGGCAGTCCATTATTCCCGTCCATATGACTGGGCATTCGGTCTTCGGTACCAAGATGCTACTGATGAAGTGTAATTTACAAAATTTCAGTTAGACTTTTAATTTAAAATCTTTTCAGTTCAACAGGATTTCAAAGCACTAATGCAAACACTAAAAAAGAGAACTTGTCTTTTCAGTAACCATTGGTCTTGATGGTCTAATATGTTACAAGGTATATTGCTACAATATTATAAAACATCCTGTAATCCCTCTTGAGCAGTGCCACAGATGAACCTCCCAACATTGTGCAAAAACTTCAGTTTGTTATGATAGAGTTCAATATTCAGATAATACCGCCTAGTTGCATTTATCAGTATTCTGAAATTTTATACCGAGTGCACTCAAGAAGCATTGGGTGATATCTACTGCTTGTGATTTAAGGCAAGATTGTAGGATTTCTTGTTGCTGATACAGCAAGAAGTATGAAAGTTTCAGATATTATGAAGCTTGATGTTTTAATGTTCACATTTTCTTCCAGTTTTCCATATCATGATTACATTTTTTTTGCTGGAGGAAATACTTGTTGCTCCAGTGGTGTTTACTGATCACATGAATTAACCTTTTCTGACAACATAGTTTTTCTACCCACACACAGAAGTGGAAGTTAGTAGAAGTAGTATTTTACACAACCAAGGTTTGTTCTGGATGAACAACTTCAAGGTGGTTACAATTTGCTGTTAAAATAATGGTGAGAGTAGCAACATTTATTGTTGTTCATGTCCAAGTACAACATCAGCTTTAGGTGAGGGCAAACATGTAATTAAATCCGAAAATCATAAAGTGCACCACTCAACCATTGCCTTTGTGAGTACGACATCTCACTGGCTCACCGTTTTTGGTGTGAAGTTGTTGTGCTTGCATGATTTGATGCAAACTGAATTCATCACAGAAAGTAGCATTAAGAGCTTGTTTAAGTTTTCAAATTCCATCCACAGTTAATTAAATCTGGGTCGACTGTTAAGAGTTTCCTTCAACAATACACATAGTTTTATTAGCACCAGTGAACCTCTTTGGGACTAAAATTTACAATTACAACTGTGGAGTTTCATTCCTTCAAGTTTGAATTATTTTGGTTCTTTTAAATATGTGAAATTAAGAATTTAATTGATCCCATTTTTAAACTTTTTCTTCAATCTTTCCCTTAACCTAATCCTTTTCTTTATTTAATTCCTCATTCTGTACCTGACTTGTTAGTGGTGGCACTATATATATATCAGAATATGATTGCTTAAGGAAATACACACTTGCTTTACCTGTACACTCACATCCCAGATCCTTTCACTCCCTTGTTGCAAGTTTCTCACATTTCCACATAAAAATGTAACCATTATCAGATGCTGATAGATACACTCTTGGAGCAATTGATATTCTGTTACTTTTTTAACCTCTGACTGCCTTGTTTCCTTTTCAGGTACGAGATGACAACAAGAGACAGCACCCTTGTTTGGTGAATTTTGATAAGCTACCAGAACAAGAGAGAAACTATAATTTACAAATGTCCCTTGAAACCTTAAAGTAGGTTTAAAATCTTGTACAATATTTAAAATGAGAAGCTATTAATTATATCAGCTTGCCTTTTATTTATATTTAGTTGATGAATTTACAGTGTTCATTACAATGCCTTTACAGGACCCTCCTGGCTTTTGGTTGTCATGTTGTTCACATCAAACCAAAAGCAGAAGAAGATTTACAAAGAATGAAACTTCCCAAAAAGTAAGTTTATTGCAGTCATGAGAATTTTGCTGAGAGGTTTTCTTTAGAGACCAGCATACATGGCCAGTTATTATGATGCTTTACATCTCCCGCTTTCTACTCTTCATAATACTACTCACCTTTACCATTTTTAGACCAATGGGATGCATTTGATTTGCTCTAGCTTTCAGGATCACAGTTTTGTTAAGGTTCTCAAATGATAAGTTTATCTGAATGAATGATTTTGCAAAATATGACTGGGTGGAGATGTGCAAGATAAATTGCAGGATGTAAACATTTCTTACAGTCACAGGTAATCATAATCAAAGCTTTCTATTGAGTTTAAAGTCTTTGCTGAGACGAGTAAAGGGTTCCAGATGCAAGACATTGAAACTAATATTATCTTTCTCTGTTGTATTTTCATAGAAATATTAGCATTGGGTTATATGTATACTTTTTCTCCAGCTCAAATACTACATAGGTTGGCCTTGAACTTCCTGAGCTCCAGGTGGGGGAGAGGGGTTGGGGAGGGAGGAATTAGGGAAGTGCTGGGAAACAGGATCTCTGTCACCTAAGCCCAGGATATATTGGACGGAACCTAATTTCACATAGCTCTTTAAATTCTAGTAGTCAGACTTTGCATCCCAGCCAGAAAGGGGCTCTCAAGGCTGTCAACCCCCTTCCTCTTTCTCTTAGTCCTCTTTATAGCTGTTTGCCTTGCTCTGAGCGATCTCTGCTCATTCTCCCAGTCATGCTCTATTCTAGAGAATGGTCTGCTAGTGCACCCATAACTAGCAGCAACGCACACAAAATGCTGGAGGGACTCAGTGGGTCAGACAGCATCTATGGAGGGAAACATTGACTGTTTATTTCCCTCCATAGATGCTGCCTGACTTGCTGAGTTCTACCAGCATTTTGTGTGTGTTGCTTCAGATTCCAGAATCTTTTGTGTCTCCATAACTAGCAGCAACTGGTTTATGCAGAAAGTTAAAATCACAGTAGAAAGCAAACAATAGAAATTGTCTCATTAGCTGGAATAAATCATTCAGTAACTTTGATTAGCATTGGTGGGAATTCTTCACTGCTGGTTCAATTTGTGTTTAGCCATGCAAGGTTAAACAATATCAGTTGGCGTATTGGGATCCACAGTGGCAGTGCTGGGGTCAAATCAGTGCTGTGGGCTAATGATGCCTTGATCTGCTTGCACTGCAGTCACCCAGGCAACAATGTTGCTTGTGTGTGCACTGATGTCTTTACTAAGATAGCCTCCAGTGGAATTTGCTGTGGAGATGTCCACATGTGTACACACTCCTAACAGATGACACTTGATTCCTTGGTGTTACCTGGAATGTCTGAATAATAGTCACTATCAAGCCCAATTCCAGGCACTGAAACTTTTCAGAGAATATTTTTCCAGTTTTTCTTTAAGCCTGGGGGATCTGGTGAGTGACACCTCAGGTAAGTGCTATAGAAGTGTTTCCGAACCAGGACCATTGAAGTGCCCCTGGCAACAGGACACTTGTGAGTTTGGTTTGTCCCCTTGTCTCTTAGAAGTCACCCTGTAGGAATTTCAGAGCCATTGTCTCCTTGGAATGATTACATTTGGGAGAGCTTGCTCTGTGATGTTAATACTATATTGAGTCGACAGGGAGCTCTATTTGCTGATATGTCCTTTGAAGGAAGCCCTAAACTTAAACTGTCTTGGACTGGATCTGCTTGAGCCTAAAGGAATCATTATTCAGCTGCAGGTATATCTTGTCCAGTTTGGACAGGTGCATGTGGACCCTTGACTGACTGAAATCAGTTAGATAGCTGCTGCTTACCCATGATGTTGTTCATAGTGGGCATTCCTTGATGTTTAAAAATAGAGGAAACAGCAAAGGATTTTTATTGTTTTTTTAAATGAAGCAATGGGTAATTAATTTGGACAGTAAATACTCCCATAGGTTTTAAGTTAAAATAGGGAAATGAAGTATTTCCACTTTTAATCATTCTTTTGATCCTGAGTATGTTTGAGTTTGTAGAAAATTTGACTTTTAAATTTTTATGTTTTTCTTTTAGAGACTAATTGATTAAATACTGCTTATCTTAAAATATTTTTGCATTTTAACTTGTGATTTTATTTATAGAGTCACAGAAACAGGTCCTTTGGCCCATCTAGTCCATGCTGCCTGATCTTCTGCCTCGTGCCATCTACCTGCACCCGGACCATATCCCTTCAAACCCCTCCCATCCATGTACCTATCCAAACTTCTCTTAAATGTTACAACTGAATCTGCATCTACGCATCCGCTGGCAGCTCGTCCCACACTCTCACCACCCTCTGAGTGAAGAACTTTCCCCTCAGATTCCCCTTAAATTTATGTCTTGTTTTTATTGAATTTTAGTTACATGATGTCAAACAGCTATAAGCCTGCCCCACTGGACCTTTCAGATGTCAAACTACACACAGCCCAGGAAGTATTGGTTGACAAACTGGCAGAAAATGCGCACAATGTCTGGGCTAAAGACAGAATCAGGCAAGGATGGACCTACGGCATCCAGCAGGTGACTGAGATTTGTAATAAGTGAAGCTAAATGTGTTCTATGGCCACATAACATCAAATTCTGCTGTAAAAACATTCTGTAAAGCAGGCAGCTTTATTTCAGACCAATTGGGTGTTCCCTTCCTGCAATATGTTCATGCTGGCAAATGCAGGGCATAAAGCTGAACTGAGAACAAATAACACAGAGAGTAGCTTGTAGCTAATATTCATCCTCTGCTTTTACTTTAAATTCTGAGCAATATTTTAAACATTTCAAATATTTTTGTGTGTTGTAGGTTGGTTATATTGTGTATTTAGTGCATGTTAGCACAATGCAGTAAAGCCTCTTTATTGCAAACTTGTATTGCCTAAAAATGTTTTGAATGGCCATCTTAACGTTCAGCTAACTTTACAGTTAATTGGGCCGCTTGAACTTCAGCTAACCTTTCATTTCATTGCCCTTTTCAAAGCTCACCTCACCTTGCAGTTGATTCAAAGTGAAAAACAAGAGCTGGAGGAATTCAGCAGGTCAGGCAGCATCTGTGGAGGGAACTGGACAGTCAACATTTTGGGTTGAGACTTTTCATCTAGACAGAAAGAGTAGAGGAGAGATAGCAGTATGGGGGGGGAGGGGGGAGTCAAGAGCAGGCATATGATAGGTGGATCCAGGTGAGGAGGGGTTGAGTGGCAGATGAAGCCATGTGGAGGAGGGAAGGGTGGGGATAGCAACAGAGGCTGTGTGATGATCAGTGGAGACAATAAAGGTCTACAGATAATGGAACCTGATGAGAAAGGAAGGTGAAATCAAACAGGGGAGGGAACAGTGGGCACATGAGAACAGTGGGGGGAGAGTATGGGGGCCCAGTGGGAGGAGTGTGTGCATGATGGGCAGATGGAGTGGGGGGGGGGTGGGGGGAGGGAAAATAAATTGGCTGATAGGGAATGGAGGGGTGGGGGTGTTTGGAAAGAAGGGTGTGTGTGACAGGACCTGGGTAGATCAGGAGAAAAGGGACACAAGGGGAACAGGTTACCTAAAACTGAAGAATTCAATTTCCACTTGATTGGCCCTCTTGAAGTTCAACTTACTTTTCATTTGACTGGTCCTCTTGAATCTGAGCTAACCTTGCTTTTTACTTGTCCTGTTGAAGCTCAGCCAGTGTTGTCCCTGCATTGGCTTGGCTGTTCCCTTTGGGATGCCAATTGCCAGAGTGTCCCATATTTTGCAATGCCGGATGATGAAGGGTCTTTGACTTGAAACCTTAACTCTAGTTCCCTTTCCACAGATGTTGCCTTACCTCCTCAGTATTTCCAGCATTTTCTGTTTTTACTTAACTTTAGTCATTGGTTTTGTAAGACGACATGCATTCTCTTTGAATTTTAACTGGAAATGCAGGGCAAACCCTGTAAAATTAGGACCCAGAGCATATATGGTGACATTATCTGTCACTTCCTGCAGGACATCAAGAACAAAAGAAACCCTCGACTGGTGCCGTACAGTCTTCTTGACGAGCGAACTAAAAAATCAAATAGAGACAGTTTACGTGAAGCAATTCGCACTTTAATTGGATATGGTTACAACATTGAACCATCAGACCAGGAAACTGGTAAGTACAGCTACTACAGATCAATTCATTAATTTGCAAGGTCAAATTTTTTAAAAAACTGTAAATTCTTAAAGTATTATGATCACTGAAGAAACAGCAACTAAGGTTATTCCAATGATGTATGAAATATTCCTGTGATAAGGTATGCTTGGAGTAGATAATTGTTGACTCTGTTGGATAAATTCTATAAAAATCCATTTTTCTTGATATACTGCTTTGCTCACTGTTTGGCTGAAGTCATGGTCAGTTGTCTCTTTGGGTAATTTTTGCAGCAGCAATTTATGCAGGGAGTTTACCAGTGGACATTCACAAATGATTTTCTTTTTTCCCATGTAAATTGATGAATGGGAAAATACAGAATAACATTCATTTCCAGAAAACAAGCAAGTAATATGCTATGAAAAACACGATGATGCTGGAGGAACTCAGCAGACTGAAAGAAGTCCTGAGGCAGTCCTGAAGAAGGGTCCTGACCCGAAACGTTGACCACTTGCTTTTCTCCACAGATGTTGCCTGGCCTGCTGAGTTCCTCTAGCATCATTGTGTTTTTCATCTAGATTCCAGCATCTGCAGTCCTTTGCTTCTCAAGTAATATGCCATTTTGCAGGGGTGGGGTGGAACTTCTTTTCTGTTTCATAATTGTTTTGACGTTTTTTACTTGTGATGCTATTTCTGCTGCTTTTTATTCAAGGTAAATATAAATTGCACAAAATAACCTGTATCCTCACAAAACCATGATCAAGTGTATTGCTTTAACTGCTGACATTACAGTAACAACATCAATAATGACAGAGAGAATTACTATCACTGATTTATTTGATGGTAGTGTAAGAATTTGAACTAGTGCTGCATCCATAAATTAACTTCTGTGTTTGGCATGGGCTATATATAGCACAGAAGTGACCACATTTTAAAAACTAGACAAATTGGGATTTAGAAAAACAGCAAAGATTACAGCAAAAGCTATAATCTGAATCACCCTCAAATATATTTCCATAGTTGGATTGAAGTAATCTTCCCCTTGCATCACATTTAACAGAATCATGAATTCTAAACCCATTAGCTTTCTTTACAAAGGAAACAAAACTTATTTTTAGAATGTTTCCTTTTTCAAACTCATCACACTTCATAAATTAAAATGTACAATTAGTGTGTCCGTTGTTTATTCAATTGTTTATTTTTCTTATTATTAGCAAGCAAACAAATATATAGAGCTTTTGAGATTTATGTGCTATAGTTATTATATGAAGCAAGAATCCAACCTGGATTGCACAAACCTGTCACTGCTTACTTACCTACAAAGTCTCCAAAGGCCAATGTGACATGCTGCTATCACAGTTGTGGAGTTGCTCACACTAGTCCATCACTGGTTTTCTGTCAGTCATACCATTGTGAATGTTGTTACAATACCTGGGCAGCTTTCCAAACCATAATACATATAACTTGACTGATACTGTACCAAGTCACTGAATGCAGTGATACAACTTTATTCCAGTGCAGCAATGAATTATAATCAATAAATCATATTCAATATTTCACTGTGCATTCTTTGTTCACTGATGTAGATTGTAGTATGATGCAATATAGTAAAATAATTATTCATGTTATTCAGATATTCACCTAAAAAGAATTTTCATGGACTATTGCGCAGAAATATTATAAATCTGAAATTATGCTATACTGTGTGAGAAATGCAAGATTCTTATCATGTCACCAATGGTTTTTATATGTTTTTTCTGATCATATTTCATGTATTCTGAAGACATAGCAGAATATATTAGAAAGTTTGGCCTGATTTCTCATCTTGATTGTTTGTGCTTACTGTTATGCTTCACTTGTGAATCCTCAGGGACAGACTTAAAGCTTAAGGCAGTTAGATGTAAGTTATGGCTCAGATCTTGGTGACTTGGTCCTCCCACTCAGAGGTGCTGTTTGTGGTCTCCCTGTTCCCAAGCTTACCTGGTCCAGATGAAGATGGACAACTTTGCTGGACTGAACCATCCCGGGCTCGGCACTGGCAGAGCCTCTGGCAGCACAGTAAAGAGTGCAGCCCTTAAAACTCTTTGACAGCCTTTGAAGATCAGCAAAGCCCTGCCCCCATCTCTGCCAGCTGTAAAAGTCATGAGTCACTATTAGTAAGGGATAAGTAATAATAATTAAAATTGAAGCTGTTTTCATCTTTTTAAATTGTAAACTAATAATATCTGCAATACTTGTAAATAAAGCTATTAAACTAAAACAAATATTGTTATGGCAATTATCAGCCGGTGAGCCTTACATCAGTGGTCAGGAAATTATGGGAGAAGGTTCTTAGCAATAGAATTTACTCGCATTTGGAAAAAAATTGGTCTTTTTAGAGATAATCATCATGGTTTTGTGCAGGGGAGGTCATGTCTTATGAACCTGATTTAGTTTTTTGAGGAGGTAATGAAGATAATTGATGAGGGTAGGGCAGTAGATGTTGTCTACTTGGATTTTAGTAAAGCATTCAACAAGGTTCTTCATAGTAGACTGATCCAGAAGGTTAAGGCACATAAGATCCACAGTGACTTGGTAAATTGGATTTAAAAATGGCTTGGCTGTAGAAGGCAGAGGGTAGTACTGGAGAGGTGTTATTCTGACTGGAAGTCTGTGACCTGTGGTGTTCCACAGCGATCAGTGCTTGAGCCTTCTGTTGTTTGTGATATATATAGATGACTTGGATGAAAATGTAGATGGGCTGATTAGTAAATTTGCGGATAACACAAAAATTGGTTGATTTGCAGATAGTGAAGAAGGTTGTCAAAAGGATACAGTAGGATATAGAACAGTTGCAGATATGGGTGGAGAAATGGCAGATGGAGTTTAATCCTGGCCAATGTGAGATGTTGCACTTTGGGGGGTGAGTCGGGTTAAATGTAAGAGGAAAGAATACAGTAAATAGAAGAACCCTTGGTACCATTGATGTATAGAGGAATCTTGGGGTGCAAGTCCATAGCTCCCTGAAAGAGAGAAAACAAGTGGATAAAGGTGGTGTATTGCATGCTTGCCTTCATCAGTCAGGGCATTGAGTATAAGAGTCAAGAAGTCATGTTGCAGCTGTATAAAACTTTGGTTAGGGCACATTTGGAGTATTGTGTGCAGTTCTGGTTGTGGAGGAAGGATGTGGAGGCTTTGGAGTGGGTGCAGAAGAGGTTCACCAGGATGTTGCCAGTATCTGCATCTAAGCCTTAACAGTATCTGCATCTAGGCCTTAACAGTATCTGCATCCAAGCCTTAACAGTATCTGCTTAAGTGGCAAAGTTCTGGCAGTTCCAAACATTATCCAGCCTATTGTGCCTCTCTAAACCAAGGGTTTGGCTACTTTGAAGCCCCAAAGAAATCCAAGTCAGCACAAATTTCCTGCCCTTCACTTCCTTTCTGCTGTATTTTTTTCCAGATGGAGCAGAATTATCCTTAGAATGTTAAGGCAGCAGAAGGTGGAAATGATATGCGAATGCATAACATGGTTAAAGCAAACATTAAGGCCAGTTATTTTAGTCACTGTGAAGGTCACTTCTCAGGCACTGATTCACAGCTGTTTGTTAATTGATCTTAAAATCACTTCTTCCATAAATAATTACATTTGGGATGAACAAATGAAGAATGGATGAAAATATTAGGAGGCTTTATTACCGTCTATCATTAAACAGGAACGGATAGAAAGAAGCAAATATAAATATTTTATATAAATATATTGCAAACCAGCATTAAAAGTGTATTTAAACATATTTGAAGAAAGTGAACCCCAAGAACAAAGAATAAAACTGTAAAATATCTTAAGCCAAAATACTGCAGATGCTGGAAAATAAATGTCATAAGAAGTGCAAGTGATGTGAGGAAAATGATTTGTGCAGCAAGTGGATGGTGCTTTGGATGCACTATCAAAGGTGGTGGTGGAGGCAGATTCAATTGTAATGTTCAAAAGGGAGCTGCATAACCATCCTAAAGGAAAGAATTTGGAAAGCTCTGAGGAGCATATGGTGGTCGGGACCAGTTGCATTCCTTGCATGGAAACCTCATGAGGACTTGACAGACTGAATGGAGGCCCCCTCTGCCGTAAACACTCTGATCCTGTGAAAACAGAAATTGCTGGAAGTAATCAGCATTTAAAGAACAAATACATAGTTTAAAACAAAAATATATCTCTAGGTCAGAAAAACCCAATGGGAAAGATGCCCCACCCATGGTAAACAAGAGATGTTCAAGAGCATGTTTGATTAAAGGAATAGGGTCACCAATAAAGAGAAGTATTCCAGAGAACTGTGAAAACTTCAGAGCCTCCTGGAAATAGTGGAGAATAACAGGTCTTGAATCAATGATGTCTTCTAATGTAAGGTCTTCTACCCGTTGTGTTAATTCTTTCCACAGAAGCTGCCTGACCTGCTGAGTGTTTACATTATTTTCTGTGTTTACTTTTGAATCAATGGGAAGCTAGAAGAAATTAGCATTAGTTAAAAATAGTGTTGGAGATATTAATGGGACTGAAAGCCAATAAATCCCAAGACCCTGATAACCTACATCCCAAAGTTTTGAAAGAGGTAGCTGTGGTGATGATGGATGCACTGGTCATCAAATCATAAAATTCCATAGCTTCTTGAATGGTTCTCAGGGAATGGAAGATATCAAATATTACCCCAGTGTTTAAGAAAGGAGGGAGAGAGAAAACATTGAACTACAGACCAGTTAGACTGACATCAGTAAAAGGGAAAATGTGAGAATCTGCTGCTAACCAAGTGGTTACAGGGTATGTAAAAAAAATCATGGGGCAAAGTAAACATGGATTCTTGAGGTTGTACCTGGCAGAATAGATAAGGAGGAACCAGTGGATGTAGTGCAAGTACAGACTTTCTTGTAAAAGGATTAGAGAGGAAGTGTAACGTCATCTTAGTGCAATTATATAGGGCCCTGATGTGACTGCACCCAGTATATTGTGTGACAGGTCTTGTCTCCTTGCAGCAAAAAAGATGCATGTGAAATGGAGGGAGTGCAACAAAGATTCGCTGTATGGATTCTCAGACGTGGGTTTCTCCAATGACAAGAAAGAAAACAGGCTGAGCATAAACTGGAAATGCAAATAATTGCAGATGTTGGAAATCTGAAATAAAAACATAAAATGCCGGAAATACTCAGCATCTGTGGAGAGAGAAATGGAATTAAAGTTTGAGATTAATGATCTTGCATCAGAATTCATAGAGCAGTTCTATATTTTCCTGAGCTTAGAAGAATGAGAGGTGATCTCATTTGAAATGCACAAAATTCTGACAGGGTTGACAGAGTGAGAGCAGCGATGATGTATGACCGCTGGTCATACTATGACCCATTGGTTCCAGATACCCTTGACTGAATGTTTCCTTAAAATGGTGATTTACTTGAAATTTTGTTTTTGTCAGCTCCTTAATGTGAAGTATTTTTTATATTTTAAGCTGGTGAAACTGTGGAAAAAATTGCCGTCGACCGACTCCGTTTCTTCCGAGTGGAGAAGACCTATGCAGTCAAGACGGGAAAGTGGTACTTTGAGTTTGAGGTGGTGACAGCAGGAGAAATGCGTGTTGGCTGGGCAAGGCCAGCATGCAGACCTGACGTAGAACTGGGTTCTGACAGAAATGCCTTTGTTTTTAATGGCTATAAGGTTTGTAACTTTCTGGAGCACACATTGATACTGGTTATATAATGTTACCTATCGACTTGTTTAATATCCAAGCTTTGGTTTAATTTTCAAATACTGAAATGTTTGGAACAGAAGATTCTTTAGCATGGTTCGTTTTTTAAGAATTATTCCCCAAACGTAACCAAGGTCTGTCACATTATTTGTTTACTGGTGTCAAATTTCATTTCAGAGATGCAAATTCCAATTCAAATTCTTGTTGAATAAAATAATATTAAATCTTTCATAAAGTATTGACTGTCAAGGACTAAATATTCAATTACCTATTTAAAGGTTTAGATATTAAAGCATATATTCTCAGCAAGATAAAATTTTGAGTTGAAGTACATTAAATATTCAGTTGACTGTTGAAAAAATTTAGATATTACTTCTTTAAGTAGTGTCATTGACTGCCAAGGAGTAGCTATGCAATTGCCTATTTAATGATTGAAGCATTAAAGCATAGGTTTACAGCAAGATAAAATCCTGACTTGAAGTACACTGATGTGCAGTCGGTGTCTGCCTGATGAGAAAGCTGGTGATGCTACCATAATCAAGGACAATCCCTGGAGATGGAAGTGATGTTGAATTTTAGCAGGCTGCTGCTGCTGAAGAAGAATTTAAAGACCATCAGCAACCTAAAGTGGAAACTCTTCAGCAAAACTGATTTGCATCTGATGTGAAAAACTTGGTTTGCAAATGGTGGCTGTGAGATTTCCAAAGAAAGCTCCCTAGAAAATGCCTGTATCTGTTGGGATTTACACAGTGAAGGGGAGCACTACTTGAGATGTAGAAACCTGGCAATCTGTCCCAAGCCCAACATTCCAGGCATGGCTATGTAATGAGGTGCAGCTCAATGTAGGTGAGCACGTGCAGCCTTGTAATTACACTTAGCCATTGTTTAGATTGGGGGAATTGCTGCCACTCTGCGTGATTTAAAGCCTTTCCATATTGCATCATGTGCTCATGCCAGAAATGATGTAATTGCTGCCTTTCTAGAACGATGATGCATCCATGCACAGCTGACTAACAAATGTTAGTGATATCTTCGGTGCAGATTAGAATGCCCTTTGGCATAAAAGTTAAAGGTATTTGTGCACTGAATACCCTTTGGCAGAGAGATGCTTGTAACTAAAATGGATTGTAAAGTACTTGGGCCAAATTCTGCAGAGCCTTCCTTTTGAAGAGAAACTTCTCCTGAGTCATGTCCAGGTCAGATACTCTGGCTCTGAGTATTGCTAGATGGAAACCGTGTGCTCTCATTGCTTCCTCATTAACATTGAATCCCTTCATTATCTTTTTGTCAAGAACGACAAGCAGAGTGAAATCTCCTTGAAAAGAAATTGGCAACATGCAGGAGACAAAGAAGCAAAAGAAGAATGCCTGAGAAAAATTATTTTTGTCTATACTCTTTGACATTGTCGAAATTCCTTTAGCTTTCTACTCTTTTTATCATAGAACCTAGCAACTATGGATACTATATGCAATGATTGTGAATATTAAAGAATGTACTTTTTTATCATTTAGAAGAACAAGAGATGTCATTGAACATTACAAAATTATTGCAGGGTTCGACAGGCTGAATGCAGGGAAGGTATTTCCCCTGGCTGTGGAGTCTGGAACCAGGGCTCACAGTCACAGAATAAGGGATAAGCCATTTAGGACTGAGATGAGGAGAGGTTTCTTCACACAGGACGGTGAATCTTTAGAACTGTCTACCGTGGAGGGCTGTGGAGGCTCAGTCATTGAGTTCTTTCAAAACAGAGATTGATCAACTTTTGGAAATTAAGGGCATCAATGCAAATGGTGCTCAGGTGGAGGATCTGCCATGAATTTGATGAATGGCAGAGCAGGTTCAAAGGACCAAATCACCACCACCTTCTTCTTTTTCTTAGGCTCTGATGTAATTATATTAATGGAATGTGGGTTGTATGATATTGTTACCACTCTCCTAACATGTTGCCAGTTTTTTCTAGCAACATGTTAGGATATTCCCACCTGCTGCCAGAAATATTGTTACTAATTGGAGCAACATTTGCCTACTCATTTAGACATCATTAAAATGATCACTGAACTGAATTGGAATACAAAGGCTTTTTTTGGCATTGGCATAGTCATATAGAAATTGATGTGTGAGAGTAGAGAGTATTTGTGCAATTCTGATTGAATCTTCATTCTACTTTTTTAATGATGCATTATGGAGTTTGCAATGACAAAAGATGTTGGCTAAAAATCCATGAATCTTTTTATTACATCAAAAGTCTGTTGGTTAGAGATGATGCAGAAATATTATTAAACTCCTTTATTTCTAACTGAACTTAGTAGGATGTTGTGCATAAGTTTTAAGGTATCATTTCTATCCATGCTTATCTCAAACCAATATAATTCATTGGACATTCTGCGGGATAGTGTTGTTGGGAACTCTGGTAATGTGCATCATCTTAGATTGTCCCTTGGGACTGACGGACAACCTAAGAAGGAGATGTATATTACCAGAGTTGATGACTTGCTTCCACTCCAGTGTTATGGGTTCTGAGGTAGATAATGAGGCCAATGTGGGAGTGCACCGACTCTTTCGTAATTGAGGTAGGGGGTGGTGATGGGACGGGAGGGTGAATAATTTACGAGTGGTCAACTCCTTCTGCTGCTTACACAGGCCCTCGGTGTGCTTCCAACATTCCCGGCATTAATGCCCTCATTACACTCAGTTAGCTATGTTGGGTAGGCCACATTGTTTGCATACCCAGCACCAGATTCCTGAAACAGACATGCAATTCCAATTACCAGGTGGACAGAGGGAAAAAAATCCCAGGATGTAATAATCATGTACATGCAATGATGAACTAAAATCCTTATGGGTTCTGCTTATATTTTCCAGGCTCAGTTCTGGCACCAAGGCAGTGTTTATTTTGGCCATACTTGGCAGCCTGGTGATGTGGTTGGTTGCATGATTGATATGAATGACAAATCAATGATATTCACTCTAAATGGAGAACTTCTCATCACTAATAGTGGCTCAGAACTCGCTTTTACGGATTTTGATACTGAAGATGGTAAGTTAACATTTATGCCTGACAATTTCAATTACACAGTAATGGATTATTATGTTGCTGACAAGTTGATTGGAATACCTTATGGCTACATATTAGAGATTAAGTAAAATCAGATGCAAAGAGCCTTTGGAGATACATATGTGGGATTACTACTGCAGTACCTGAAATATGCTATATTATAAAAGTTATTATAATTACTGTTGATTTTACATGGCTGCAGGGGTTTTACTTTAAACAAGCATAGTGCCTGATTCCTCTATTTTGGATAAAATTTGATTCCCATTTACGGAAACTCAAATAAGCCAAAAATTATCTACTGGAAAATGACAGTAAGACAATTAAACATGCTAGAAAATTCAGACTTTTTTGCCTGAGCCCCATGACATAGTGGGTTCACTCCCTAAGTTGGAGCAGTATTCTTGATGCTCCAAAATCTTTCATAATTTATTAGAATTAATGGCTCTAATCACAGAATTTAAAATTGTGAACCACTTAATAGGCACCTCTACTCAGCGCTCCATTGAGAATTACTGATTATGTCCTCTTCATGTGTCTGCTTGTCTCCGACTTCCATGTTTGTGCTTCTGATGTCCTGCTCCACTGAGTACAGCACTGGAGCATTGTTGCGATAACCTGGCCCCTTATCTCTACATCAGCCATGGTAGTGTATGTAGTGAATCCGATTAATTTAAAAGGGTTCACCGGCCCTGAGTATAAATTGCTGGTATGTAACTGCTTATTTTTCTTTATTTTATGGCTTTATTTTTACAATAAAGGTGTAATTAATAGTCTTATACTCTTTCAGCTATTTTTAAACATCACTGATTATTAGAGTCCACTACCTGAGACGTAGCTACCGCCCATATTACGCACTGTTTCACAGAGGGCTCTTGGATATGAAAGGTTAGCTTGGTTGGTCCTCTCTATCCAAATCAGGTTAATTCAAGAGGGCAGTACAGTCAGCGAGTGTGGCCAGTGGATCATATCATGTACCATCCAGCCCAATAAAATCAATGAGCCCATTTATTAATTATCCATTTATCCTAATTTCTCATTGTGCAGCTCTGATATAGTTTTAACTCAAATACATGTTCATACATAATTTTATCAATATTTTGACAAACTAATGCAAAATAAATAATATTTATTTTCCCTTCCATCTTTTTCTAGGTTTAATCCCAATTTGTTGTCTGGGCTTGTCTCAGATAGGTCGAATGAATTTTGGAAAGGATGCAACCACTTTCAAGTATTACACAATGTGTGGTTTACAAGAGGGTTTTGAACCTTTTGCAGTGAACATGAACCGTGATATAGCCATGTGGTTCAGTAAACGCCTACCTCAGTTTGTCCCTGTACCAAAAGATCACAACCATATTGAGGTAAGATATATTTTCTCATTAACTTGTATTCTGAAGATATCATCTGCAAGGCCCGTGTCATAGCATTTTCACAATAAGATGGCACTATGGTATATATTCCAAGATCCATCAGAACATCAGGGAATCTGATAATCTTGTTTTAAATAAAAAAACATTGGTCACCATAAACAAATGGTTCTAAATAAAAATCACGCAATCCATCTGCATTATTCCAGTCACCACCAGGATTTCATGCATTTGAATTGCTCCTTTACATTGAAGCAGTGGCCCTGATTATGCGGCTTTCCTATGACAACTGCAGTGGAAAATAATTAAACAGTGTCTTGTGAAGTAAATAGAATACAAATAGGTGTCAATTGACTGGAAGAATTCAAATATTGGAAATATGTTTGTTCCTTTTCACATTTCAAAATGTTAGTTTATGACTGCAACACTTTTTAAAAGCCTGAAACTTCAACAGTTAGAAGCCTATAATATCTTAGGTAGACTTCACCTTGCATATCATTTTTCCATGTTCTGTTTGGCTTTATCTTAAATTAAAGGAACAGCTGAAAATAACATATAATTGTATTATTTATTTCCAGTTATGCAGTATTAAGTAGTCTGATAATTGAGAATATTATGTAGGAATATTAATGGATTCAGTCTGCAGCTTTAAAATATTGTAATAATAGGGGCAATTATAATCACAGGTGAGTCATGCATTATAAGGGTTTGTATTGCTAGAAAATGGTCCCTATCATGTTTATCCGTCAAAAAATGCAAGTTGAAAACAAATATATCTTGTGTTTATGTATATACTTTATTTACATAAATCCCATGAGAGCAAATTTAATTCCATATCTCAAATTTTTGACGAGTGATTTGTGAATTCTGTAAGGGCAAACTTCCGTTACCTGAATGGCAGTAACATGGGAGTCACCTGTATTATGAACAAAGGTCAATATAAAGAAATGATCCTTCAGGAAAGGTGCAACTACCTTGCACCTTTTACTTGTGGCATTGTTTACCTAACCATTAAGTCCTTCTTATTAAGCTTCCTGAAGCCACAAGAGACTGCTGTAATCTAGAGCAAAAAACAAACTGCTGGAGGAAGTTAGCAGGTCATACAGCATCTGTGGAGGCAAAGGACAGTCAACATTTCAGATCGAGACCCTGCACACTGGGGTTGGGTGGAAAGGTTAGCAGATGGGGGGCAATGGTAATGAGGATCTATGGCCTGTCAGTGTGACTGCCAAAGGGAAAGTGGGCTATTTCATTAACATCCTCACTTCCAACTTCCATGGAGCAATCATGGCTGATCCCACCTTCTGTGAAGCCCAAAGGCCCTTTCTCCATATGTCCGTCTGGCCATTTTCCACTTCAAAGACCAGCCTTCCATTTTCACTCCCACCCGATTGCTGGGACCTTTTGCATCTCTGGCTGCAACCCCCTGCATGACTTTTCCATCAAGCAGTCAGCCAGGCCTGTTGCTGTCTGTGAATGGAACAAAAGGGTTATGAGGCCAGCAGGACATCTGCTTTCTTGGTCCTGCTGAGTTTTTCATCTTTGTAGCCTCCCCCATAATCTCTCTCTGTAATCTCTCGTGTGGGACCTGGCACCACACGTCCCTTGCACCTCCAGATAGCCAAGTTCAATTCTTCTCTTGGGTGTTATCTAGATGGAGTTTGCACATTTTCCCTGTGACTGCATGGGTTTCCCTGGGTTCTCTTATTTCCTCCTATTTCCCAAAGACATGTGGGATGGCAGATTAATTGGCCACTGTAAATGTGGTAAAAGGGGTAAAGGATGGGGCAGTTGATGGGAATAGCATAGGTGGGTGCTTGATGGCTGGCACAGACTCAGTGAGCCAAAGACCCTGTTTCTGTTCTGTATGACTCTGTCAGAACTTAGGAGCTGATTGTGGCTCAATTCCAATTTCTGACATCACTGGCAATCGTGTTAATGCAAATCCAAATTTCATTACATGCCATAAAGTGTACAATACAGCTAATTTATATCAATGATCACCTTCTGTATTAGCATTGTAGCCATCATCTTTTAATTGTGAATACGTTGACTACATATTTATATAAACTCCGAAGTGATGAATACTAATAAAACTTATGTGGAACTTTATGCAGAAAATAAATGTCCAACTAAAATTAGAATCTTAATTTCCAGGTAACAAGAATTGATGGGACTATAGACAGCCCACCCTGTTTAAAAGTCACCCATAAAACCTTTGGCACTCAGAATTGCATGACTGAAATGACATACTACCGTTTGAGTATGCCTATTGAGTTTTATTCGACGTATAAACATGATAGTGTTCCACATACGGCTGATGATGATGGACCTCATACTGCGGATACTTTGTTAGGAAAGACTAAATTAAGGTCAGTTCACTTCACTTATTTGACTATATTTACTTGCTACATGAACAAGTAGGCTTTTGAGTGTATATAAAAATATATATGCACCGATAATCACAATATAGAAATTAACGTCAGAGTTTTAAAAGAGAGCTTACCTTGCAAAGGAAAACACGTGCATTCATATTTCATCCTCAGTAAGTCCCAAAATACCAAATAACCAATGGACTACTCTTAACTTGGGTAACCGATGAATCAGTCAATTTTGCACACACGGTAAGATCCCAAAACAAATGAATGACCAGATTATCTTTTTGAAGGAGAAATGTTGACCAGAATCTTAAAGGCTTCTTTGTTCTTCCTTTGTTAATCCTCCTCAACCTGACGTTAAGTCACTGGAGGAAAACCGCAGAGCATGTAATAGGTCACACACCTGTGCTGAAATTGAATCTTACCTCAGCCTCCATCAATGCAGGTCACCCTCAGCAATGAAATAAAAACAGATTTCAAACTTCAAATTTCAGATGGTAGCATTTTTTTTATTTTTACCCTCAGTATTAGACTGTCTATAATGGAATTTATGCTTGTAGTTTTCTGGTGCAGAAGCAAACTACAACCAGCTGAGTCACACTGACAGTCACAGACGACCATTATTGCTTATGATGCATTTACCTACTGAGATTTTTTTTCAGTCTCACCGAGGTTTCCTCGTCCAGGAATTCTGTAGAAATAAGTTCACACGTTCAAAGGCATTTTCGAAGTCAAGGAACAAATTTTTAGGGAATTAAATCAGTGAAAGTTTTAATCAACAGTTACAGTGCCTGCTTTCTAAGATTACCTAAAGTAATTTTCAGTTCTTTTTGCTTAGAATTAAAATTTTACCTTGATTTTACTTAACACTGCTAATTTATTTCTATCGAAATATGTGTCATTGCATTTTCTTGCAATTATTTTTAAATTTATACACAAATTATTAACAATGTGTTTTAAATGGACGTTTATACTTTTACTTCTTAAGTGGGGAAGTAGTTTCTGGAACTGAATTTCTTCCAATGGTTTCTAGCTTCCATTAAAATCCATTGAAAATATTTACTTCTTTACATATAGGAGTGCAAGGTTGAGCCGTGATCTACCTGGAGATAGAGCTGACCAAGAAGTTACTGAAAAATCTTCAATGGTAATATGCAATCAGCAATAACAAAACATCTGCTTATGTCTCATACATGATTATAAACTCTTAACAAATGGTGCAGGTAGGGTTTATTGAGACCTTGAGTATCTTATCCATCTACGTTATATGTGCTACCTGTATGTGTCAAAATACAAAGCAGTCCACTTTTTAATCTTAAGGTCATGAAAAAGACATTTGGATCATGACTTCTCTTAAAAAATAATAGACTTGCTTTGAGAAAGAATCTTTTATGACCTTGGGACTTCCCAGAGAGGTTTACAGCCTTTAAGTACTTTATGCTGTAGACACTGTTGCATTGAAAGAAAGGCATAGCATACAACAGGCATCCACAATGAGGAATATGTCAATGACCAAATAATCTGCTTCAGCAAGGTGAGGTGAGAGATAGATATTGGTCTGGACACTTGTGTAAATACTGGCATGGAATCTTTTACACCTCTTGGGAGGAAGAAGGGGCCTTGGTTTAATGTCTTAACTAAAACAAAAGCAGCTTAAAAATGCAGCTCGTTTGCTGTATGGCAATGGAGCGTTACCGAGGTTTTGGTGCTAAAGGGGAATGGGAGATGAACCTCCAACCTTTTAGCTCAGAGATGAGAGAACTACCCTGGACCACAGCTGACACTTCCATGAAGTAAGTTTCTGCTGTTTGTATCCTTAACGGTGTTTAATTTATCTTGAAGCAAAACCTGAGCCACAGATTGGATGATGTCACAGCTGACTAACTGGTGTAAAAAGTGCGCACAAGCATCCAGTATGGGGCTGATGTAGCCAGATGCAGAACCAGAAGGTTGTTGTTAACCACGTATGTAAAGAGTCCTGCATAGGTTCTACTGGTCACATCTAATACAACTGTTAGCCCCTTTGTACATGCAATTAAATATCAGATGATGACTTTTTTTAGTATTAAAAGAGCTGATAAAAGTGCCCTCTGAAATGTTTTTTATATATCCCGCTTTGGAGCAGAAGTTCTCCCCCCTCCCCCACCCTCCCAGCCTGCTGCCAGACACAGCCTGTCCAGACTGATTACCTGACCATCGCTTCCTTATCCCTTTAACCCCATCTCCTAACATATCAGTATCAATGTCCCTTGTGATCATTGAGCTACTTCAGTGGTAATAACCAACTGAGGCCATCTGATTGATTTCTGTGGGCCTGCCTCATAACAGTCACTGTCAGGTATATACAGTGTTGACTATATCAAAGTAACACCTCTATTCAAGCACAATTCAATTTCTAAGCCTCGAACTCCTGAGTAATTGAACTACAAGAATAGTAGTCCATTCATCTACTCAACACTTTTGCACCATTCAGTCACACCATAACTGTTCTCTGGACGACTCTGTTTACCACTATTGATCCATACCTTTTGATATCCTTAACTAACAATATTGATCAATATCATTCTTAAAGATTTCCGTTACCCTTTGTGTAGGAAAAATATGCCTTTTGTTCTCACTGTTGAAGGGCCTTGCTCTAATTTTAAAGTTGTACCACTTTGTTCTGGGTTTCCTTGCTGAAAGAAATAGTTCCTCTATGATTAGAACAGTACAGCACAGGAACAGGCCCTTTGGCCCACGATGTCTGTGTTGACCACAATGCCAAATTAAACTAAGTCTTTTCTAGCCTGTACATGATCCATATCCCTCCATTTCCTGCATATTCATTTGTCTATCTAACAGTTTCTTAGACACCACTATCATATCTACTTCCACCATTACTCTGGGCAGCCCGTTCCAGGCACCTACCACTGTCTGTGTAAAAAAAAACTTGCCATGCACATCTCCCTTAAAGTTTACCCCACTCACTTTAAATGCATGCCCACTAGTACTTGACATTTCGATGCTGGGAAGAAGATTCTGACTGTCTACCCTATCTATGCCTCTCATGATTTTACAAACTTCTATCAGGTCTTCCCTCGGCCTCCAACATTCCAAAGAGAGCACCCCAAGTTTGTCAAACCTCATACCCTCTAATCCAGGCAGTATCCTGGTAAACCTCTGCTGCACCCTTTCCCAAACCTCCACATACTTCCTGTAATTGGGCAACCAGAATTGGACATGGTACTCCAAGTGCGCTCTAACCAAAGTTTAATATAACTATAACATGACTTCCTGACCCTTATACTCAATGCCCCAAGCAATGAAGGCAAGCATGCCATATGACACCTTTACCTCCCTATATATTTGCGTGGCCACTTTCAGTGAGCTATGGACTTGGACCCCTAGATCCCTCTGTACATCAATGCCCTATTGAACTATTTTATTATTTAAGCTGCTTGATCAGAAGCACCCAAAGCCCCTATTTGAGGAAGGAGAAGCTAAGCTCATACCATCAATCCTTATAACCTTGCCAGTCAATGCCAATAGTGTATGGCAAACTGCACTGTACTTCCTCCAAGATGTAATTATCCTTCCTGAGATGTATCTTTTTTGGAGCAGGTACTTCACACTTTCCTATACCAAACTCTGTTTGTCATTGATTTGCTCACAGATTAAATCCGGCCATGTTCCTTTTTAACATCCTACCCCCATCTGCACCATTTGCTGTGTATCCTAATTTGGTATCATCAGCAAATATTGCTATAGCTCTCTCTTCCTTCTATTGTCATTGATATAGTGGTGAGTCATAGCTATTATTCAGATTGTAGTGAAGTGTGATAATTGGTAGCAGTAACTTGAAATCCAACAATGAGACAAGATAGGAGGAAAATACTATTATGTTTGCATAAACATAGTGTAACATATAGAATTGTATTTGATTTTTATCAGAAAAGAATCTAATGTTTTGCCATTGGGTATAATCTCTTTGGTGATAAGTTCTGTACAGTACACGGCTTTGTTACCTCAGAAACACTGTTCACACATATTCCACAAAAAAGGACACTTACAATGACTATTCTTTATATTCACAATAATGTGCTTCTGTTGTCTCTTTGCTGTACAGTATTATTATGCAGTGAGGATATTTGCAGGCCAAGATCCATCTTTTGTGTGGATTGGCTGGGTAACTCCTGACTACCATTACCACAGCAAATCGTTTGACTTGAATAAACATCGGACCGTCACTGTTACTTTGGGTGATGAGAAAGGCAGAGTTCATGAAAGGTAAGCCCTACATTTTTGAGAGCTTCATGAAATGCATTATGATTATAGTCTTTTGTGAAATAAATGTGAATAATGCATAGATCTGTAATAAATTATAGCCTTAGCTGTTGTATATGCTGAAGGTTAGAATCTTCATAACAGACAATATAAATCGTGAGACGCAGAATAGCAGATGTTTCTTTATATTTCAAAAGCAATGAATGAGAGTTATATTGTCTTTGAGAAATTTTAGCTAGAATTGTTCTGGGGTTGGGATTTCATCATCAAAATTGCCTCCTCAGGATTGGCAATGTGAGCAGTCCCCACTCAACCAAATTTGTAATGTTATTTGACCATGTATTCATTGCCTCCTCTGGCCACTGAGCCTCTGCTAAGGGAAATTCACTTTTCCTCTCCATCCTTTGTTGGCCTTGCACAATTTTATACACATCAATTTAAACACACCTCAGCCAAAATGAAATCCATCTCCTGCCTGGATATTCTTTCCTCATGGATCCAATTCTGTTCCCACTGGTAAAATCACATAATATGTTGGCCAAAATTTTATGTAGTTCTCCAGCTGTGGTCGAACTCGTGTTTTATGATTCTGACATAAACCTTCCGGCTGTTGTATTCTGTTCCTCAGCCACTAAAAGCAAGTATCCCCTGTGTGTTCATAACCACTTTATTTACTTGTTCTATGACCTTCAATGATCTGTGCTCCTTGCCCTTTTTTCCTCTACTCAACAATATCCTAGAATTTTTTTGTATCTTGTTTGCGTTCACCTTCTCCACCATCAAATGCTTTCATAGATTCTAAGAGTAATACAGCATGGAAAAAGGACCTTTGGGCCAACTCATCCATGCTGACCAAGATATCGATCGAAGCTGATCACACTTGCTGCGTTTGATCCATATCCATCTAACCCTTTCCTATCCATGTACTGTTCCAAATGTCTTTTAGAAGTTATAATTGTACCCAGCTATACCACCTGCTCTGTGTGGAAAAACTTGCCCCTTAGAATCCCATTAAATCTTAGCCTAAAGCTATGCCCTCTAGTTTTAGACTCCCCTACCCTGGGAAAAAGACAGTGACTACCTTATTTATGCCTGGCATAATTTTAGAAACCTCAAAAATGCTGCCTTTGCTCCAGGGCAAACAGCTTTAGCCTATCCAATTTCTTAATGTAATTCAAGGAATCCAATCCAGGCAGTACGCTGATGAATCTTTTCTGCACCCTCTCTAGCTTAATCACATCCTTCCTATGGTGTGGCAACCAGAACTGCACACCATACTCCAAGTACAGTCTAACCAAGGTTTTGTAGAACTGTAGTACAACATGCCAATTCTTTTACTCAGTGACCCAGCTGATGAAGATGAACATGCCATACACCGTCTTCATGACCCTATCTATCTGTGTTGCCACTTTCTTCAATTAGACTCTGTCTCTATCCATAGGTCACCTTAAAAATCCCTAATAAGCTTGTTTCTTTCCTTAATTATCCATTTCCCCTAAATGTATTTGTAAAACATCTTAGGGTTTTCCTTAATTTTACTTGCCAGTGTTTTTTGCCTCATCCTTCCTTTGTTACTCAAGTTTATTTTTTGCTCTTGCATCATCCGAGTTGTTCTTCTGTCTTATCAGACATTGTCTTTACAATGTTCTTAGCTGTGAATAACAAGTCCAAACGCTCCCATTAATATTAACAGTTTCTTGTATTTATTGTGTTTCCAGACCTTTCCAATATATCCCATTTGTGCATTGTTGGCATCTTGTCTTGAGCTGAATATCATTTCCACTCATTTAATTACTTGGGCACAGATCATCAAGTGAATCAAAAAAGTTGCAACAGTCATGCGGCTGAAGCCACAGGCATGGATCAATGACATTACAATAAGTGAACACATGATATGTCCCTTAAAGCTATAGCAGCCCACCAAACTTCAGGAAGCAGTTGTACAAACTGCACAGAAGAGATGCACCATAACTGGAATGTTTTCTGAACATTGCATAGCATTAACCATTGAATTAACATGTGGTGATTGCAATTCCAGCAATCTTGTCAGATTAATCATGATTAAGAACTTCCTACAATCTGTGAGCAATTATTCAATAGTTTCCATCTTTACAACTCCAATGATGTGTAGGACATCCAACATTTTAAAAAGTAGAGAGTCCTTTCTTTTGCATTCATTTCATCCCAGCCTTTTCCAGTGAAATAATTGCATGAAGAGTGGCAGTCACTAGGAACTGTGTTACTTGTCATGCCTGTCTGCTGAGTGATCTTTAGTTTGAATAAATGCTAAAATCTGTCTGGCTCATTTGTTTCCTTTGTAGTGTCAAGCGCAGTAACTGTTATATGATTTGGGGAGGAGATCTTATTGGCAGCTCAAAGGGATCTAGCAGTAGTAGTGCTGACCTAGTAATTGGTTGTTTGGTGGATCTCGCAACCGGCTGGTTAACATTCACGGCAAATGGAAAGGATCTTACTATCCGTTACCAGGTAAATGACTTGTCGAGTGCTGTTTCAGAAATACAAGACTACGAATCTGTACAGATCTCTATATTCTGCAAACTAAACATGTCATACATGAAGTTTCCGAGAAGTGTTTATGTTTATTATATTTAATCCCAATAGATAAACTTGTAAGATGGCAATTAAGAGCAAGAAAGTGTCATTTTATTCATTCACCGTATTCTGCCCATTATTTAAGCCATATGAACAATCTGGTCACAACACCTTCATCTCTCTCCTGCGAGAGAGAAGTTTGTTCCTCAGTGCTTGTTGAGAAGTAACATGTCAATTTTTCTTTCAACTTGTCAAATTGAAATGAACTATACAGTTGGCTATAAATACTTAGAAGTTACAGAACAGCTACAATGCTTAAGGAGGCCATTCAGCCCAGTGAGTCGATCCAGGCTCTTGGACAATTTTGTAATCCCATTCCCTTGTTCTTTTTCCGTGGTCCTGCAGATTATTCCTTCCCAATTCTATCCAATTACCCTATGAAATTTCAGTTTCTACTCCCTCTGCTAGGGTGAAATGGAAGCATTCAAGCTTGTCAGGTTGGTGTAGACATGGTTCTTTTTTAACATTGTTATGTTACAGGTAATTTTAACAGAACAACGGCTAATAGGAAACCCAAAGGTGTAAAAAAAAATCCACAATCACTTTAATGCTGGCTATGAAGTACAAACCAGATGGTTGATACACTGTTGCTAATTCTAACCTACCATGGAAGCATGCTTAAACCTCATACAGCAATAACCCAGCTGTAACTTCTTGGCACACTTCATCCAGTAAGTTCGAGGGTCTAATTATATTTAGATAGCCAGACTGTCTAATTATAGGTAGATAGCTAACCTGAAATCAGTTTAATTAGGAATGGAGCTGAGATTACCGAAGGACTTTTCACTTTCTATGTTCCACAACCATTGGGCAGGAGAAATTCACCTACCCTGGTATCAGTATCAGAGATATCAGTCAATCGTCTTGTCATTTACTTTGTGGATCTCTTTTTGTAAGATAGGAGTATTAAGAATTATAAATAAAATTTATAATTTGGCTGTTTTTGTTTCCCAGATTGAGCCAAGCACAAAGTTATTTCCTGCTGTTTTCATGCAGGCCACAAGTCCTAACCTATTCCAGTTTGAACTTGGAAAATTAAAGGTGTGTGTTTTAATATCTTTTGCTGTGCTTTATAAATCTGTTGTGAAAGCATTTTAGAAGGAAAATCCTGAGGATGTGAGTTTGTTAAAATGACTGGTGTAACAATTATTGACTCCAGCTCAGGGACAGGAAAGTGCCTGCCCCTAAAATACAGAGCACTTTACTGCTTCTCAGCTCAATAGAAAGTAATGTTGGGCTACTTTTATTGAACACTAGTTGCTAGATTTCAATGCCAAGGTGGTATAAGATGAAAAATATGCTTTGACAGAGAGATTAGCCAGTGTAAGAGCAGATTTGGCTGTGTTACCATAACCCACCAGTGCCTCAGCAAGTTCCAGTACATCTAATGGACAACGATCAAGGGCAGCATCTTCTGTGGGCTTGGGGAGGCATTTTGCACAAGTGTACCATCTGTTGCAAAGGGATGTACAGTGAAACCCCCATCAGAGGGGCAGGAAGCCTTGTAATTTTCCACAGATGTACCAATCACTTTTGTAAAGAGTCGGTGCTTTCATCTTCTCTCAGGATACCAAAGAGGCCATTATGTCATTCTACAGATTCCCTGAGATGTTGGATATTCCAAAGCATCGGGGCCCCCTAATAGCATCCATGCAGCCCTCTGGCAACACATTCCAACAGTTCTTGTGATATTACTATTTCTCCTCTCTTACACACTCTGACTCATCCAGTGGATCCTACTTAAAGGCACTACTTCTATCACTGATATATGTGTTTGCACTTCTGCTTGCAAACAGTGAAAGTGGCTGAGGGTGCTGTCATTTGTTGACTTCTTCAAGCCAGTCAGCAGCCATACATTGTAAAAAGAGGAACTTTTAAAACTACTTATACAGCATGGTAACAGGCCCTTCCAGCGCAACAAGCCCATGCCACCCAATTACACCCATGTTAACCTACTAACCCGTACGTCTTTGAAATGTAGGAGGACACTGGAGCACCCGGAGGAAACCCATGTAGTCACAGGGAGAACGTACAAACTGCTTACAGACAGTGGCAGGAATTGAACCCCGATCACTGGCACTGTAATAGCGTTACGGTAACCGCTACACTACCATGCCGGATCCAAGAACCACCTCCAAACGTACCATGCTGTCTCATCATGCACACAAAGTAGTATTTTGGGTTTTGAGTTCATGGAATACATTAATGATAACAAACAATTACATATTGTGAAGGCCCTTCTGTGTGCCATTATGTGGCTATGGATTATATAGTTATGTTCATACATTGATTTATATAGATGTCAATGTGTTTTTAATGCTTCCTACTATACTCTGTCTTAAAAACTTTTGGTGATGTTTTCGAGGCATGCAGGGGTTACATGATCAAACTTTGAAATACCTCTAAGTGTTGAAGTATATATGGAAACAAAGTCTGATCGAAACCTGGTAAGATTTAGGGTAATTCTGTTTTATTTATTTCATGTGGTCAAATTTATTCAGAATGCCTCATGGTCCAGCATCTGGCTTGCTTGTTATCCTGAAACATGTAATTGAAGATTTTAGAGTTTTAATATTAGAAATACCAAGTTTTCAACATGTGACCAATTACTTGACTGCTGGAGCTGAAGTATGTTTATTTGTTCAGTGTCAGACCACTGTAAAACTGATAATCCAACATCTGATTGTTGGGAAACCCAGATTTTCAGCATCTGGCTCACTCATTTGTCCAGAAAGTGACTAAGGGATCCAAGTGTATGAACTGGGTGCGCAGCTAGGGCAGGGGTCTGGAGTGCAGCCGGAGTTCAGGTCCAAACTGTGGGCCAGCTGTGCGGCCAGAGCCAAGGTTGGGGTCTGGAATACCAGAAGTCAGGAATGTGGATAGCTTTGCAGCCAGAGCCAGGCTCCAGAGTGCTTGCATATTTCCTGCTTCCTTTAAACTCGCCAAGTTCATTGGAAAAATTATTGGACTACTGTGCAACATGTTAAAAATAGTAAAATAAAAGATATCAATTGGAGTAGCATCCAACAGTCCAGAAAATCTCCTAATCCAACACCAACAAAGTCCCAAGGATGTCGAGTTATTGGAATGTTACTGTGCTGTGAAGCTTGCCAGTCCAAGTGAATCATATGCTGAGGTCATATTGGTGACTTAAAATGTTCCAATTAAAAGAGAGACAAACACACTAGATCAAGTTATTTGAAAACTGTGCAACTATTGTGTGAATAACACTTTTATATTGTTGAGCACGAGAATTTCATCTTAAAAATATACCAACTGTAATTCGACCAACACATGACTGTTTTAAATGTTGGAAGGTTTATTAAGTAATGTTTTGTTTCTGGGGCTATTTCATTCTCCTACATTTTACTCATGAAAGGGAAACTAAATAATGGCGACTGTTTAATTGTTCTATTCACATTGCGGTACATTAACAAATCTATTATTATCTTCTGCTAAAGAATGCAATGCCTCTGTCTGCGGCTATATTTAAAAGTGAAGAGAAGAATCCTGTTCCACAGTGCCCTCCTCGACTTGACGTACAGATGATCACTCCAGTTCTGTGGAGCAGAATGCCCAGTGACTTCCTCCATGTGGAGATAGCAAGGATTAGTGATCATCATGGTTGGGTTGTACAGTGTCTTCAACCATTGCAGATGATGGCATTGCATATTCCAGAGGAGAATAGGTTAGTATAACTTCAGCTGTTAAAGACCTATCACATGTACAGTGCTGCACAGCTAATTACTGTGAGAAATTGCATTTGACTATTTGTTACTTCTTGGGTACCAATGAAAATGATTCCATTTAAATACTATTAAGCATTCTTTCATACAGCTCTCAATGCCTACTGACTGTTTAAAAAATATTTTCTTTAAATAGCTACATACATTCAACATTAATTTAGCAATAGAAACAAGACAGCATGAATATAACCCATACAGTTGTTATAGAGTTTGACCTAATCTCTCTGAAATTTATCAGCTGATTGAAACTGCCCAAAGGCCCTATTTTTTTTAAACTACTCCCTCATAGTTGTTCACAATTAACTGTTTAGATTCCAAGCAGTTTATGTTGGCTATTCACACTATTAACAGCAATCGTAGGCAGTCAATAATCAAGGACTTTGGGACCTTCAATTAGATTCACTTTTAATGTGAAATCAGAGGAGCTGCTGCTACAATATCTTGGTTCGTTCAGATCAATGTGGGATTTATCACTTAGAGTGGGCAAATGGAATTAACACAAGCATGCCTGTTATGTCCACTGGGAGGATTATTTGTGTCTTTGTGCAGTGCATAATGGGTTTGCTGATGTTCACCATCACCTATTTTAAACCGAAATGGGAGCTGCAATACAGTGTTTTCAGTTACACTGCAGCTCAATGTCCAATTGCAGTTATATGCATTTCAAAAATGCTATATTTAAGTTTATTTTACTAGAAACACAATATATTTAAGGCTGCACATGTTGATAAATTGAGAAATGGTTAAATATCCGAAGGCTCTGGTATTTCATGAAAAGGGTTTTAGATTTAGTCAATAATTGTAAGATTACCTTTATATTAAAAGCATCGTTAAAAAAGTGCAGCAGATTTATGATGAGAAATTACCATTTTTAGAAGTTGGCATATGAAATAACTAATTTATTTGTGGCTACATATTATTTGCTAGTTACAAACAATGAATTGATAAAAGATGATCATTAACTTGATTAAATAATATAATTCCTTATTTGAAGTGTTCAAGGGAGTTGTCTGCAAGAAAGTTCTGGTATTTTAATTGTTGAATATTTGGACAATTATCATATTTCATTATCTTTGCATACTAGACTTCAAAGTTAAAATTGGTGAACTTCAAAAAGGGGTCATTGCATTGTTTAAATCCCAGCAACACGGGACATAATTCCTTGATAATTAATGTGATGCACTATAGGGAATCCCCCATAATACCTGGATCTCCCTTTAATCCTCATTAGCAGAAGAGGACCCTAAATCTCATTTACATAGGGTTATCCATTTTAAAAGTAATATATGCTTTTTAATTATGTAAGTTTAGATGTTGTGATGATCTATTTTTTGTCAACTGGGAAAGTCCTAGTCCCTTTACAACCATCTGGGATAGTGTATTATTGTCTTATTCCTTTGGCTCATGTTATCACAGTGTATTTTGTTTGCCTGCTAGGCCATAATGAAGTATATTCATCAAACTTTTCAGGTCTGTAGACATTCTTGAGCTAATTGAAAATCAAGACCTCATGAAGTTCCATTACCATACACTGAAACTGTACTGTGCCCTTTGTGCTGTGGGCAACAATCGTGTAGCCCATGCACTTTGCAGCCACATCGATCAAGCTCAACTACTGTACACAATTGAGAATAAATATCTGCCAGGGCTTCTACGCAGTGGATTCTATGACCTCCTCTTAAGTATGCACCTTGAATCGGCAAAAGAAGCCAGATTAATTATGAACAATGAATTCATTATTCCTGTAACTGATGAAACCAGGAGCATAACATTGTTTCCAAAAAATAGTCGGGCTTATGGACTTCCTGGAGTTGGACTCAGCACCTGCTTAAGACCTCGATTAAACTTCTCATCGCCATCTTTTGTTAGCACCAATGACGATAGACACCGATATAGCCCGAAGTTGCCATTTAATATTCTTAAGGTCAAAGCAATTGAGATGCTCACAGAGGCTGTAACAGGTGGTGGACCGCACATTCGAGATCCAGTGGGGGGAAGTGTGGAGTTTCAACTAGTTCCTGTTCTCAAGCTGATTAAAACCATGCTGATTACAGGCATGTTTGATGATAATGATGTCCAAAAAATTCTGCTGCTGATTGACTCTGACTTGTTTGGTGAACACCAAGAAGAGAGAGTGGAAGAAGATAAAACAGAGAAAGAGATTGTCACTAAAAATGAAGAAAAGGCTATAGAGGCTGGAGAAGTAGCAACACAAGCAACTCAGCCACCGTTCAAAGGACTGCTGGAAAAAAGTTTGCCAGAGTCTGTTAAACTTCAGGTACAATACACTTTGATACAATTTTCTGCACTGTGTGGCAATTTAATACACCTATGTGTTTATTTTTATTTTAGATGACCTGAAAGATTCACGGGAAGTTGTGGGAACTGTGCTTTACCCAGGAAAATCTAGTACGTGAAGGAATTCACTGTTGTAGTCTGCCCTGAAAATTTAAGTTTAACAAAAGGAAGAGATAAATGGACAGATAAAAATTTTAAGGGCCCGGGTCTGCTGCAGCAGTGCCAACAGCAACTGTGAAAGTTGGGGAAGCACCAGTGGGTTAGGGACTCCCACACAGCACATTCTGGCACCTGTGGAACTGGTCTTTGCGCTCCTAAGTTTGACTCCTTATGATCTTCTCGTGAAGTCCAAAGCCAGAATACCAGCTTCCACAGAGTTCCCTGCACTTGTGCTGGGAAATCATTTGGCGTCATCTATGCATTAGTAGGAGACGGGAAGTTCAGACGGTCGCCTGATTGGAAATGTTTGCACATAAAGGGTTATGAAGGGGGGTAATTGTGGGCAAACAGCAGAACTGTAGAGGCTACACCAGCTGGACATTAGGGCAGCCAAAGATACATGCAACAAAATGTGAAGGAAAAACATGTAAAATTAGAAAGAAACTCTGTGTAGATGGTGGGCATTAGCTGGGCCCAACTACTGGTAGGAGAATGGTGGTAAATTTGTGCCACAGTGCCACCTACTGGGAAAAAGCCTGAAACTGCAGTAATTGCACTGTGGGCAGATGGTCGGATGGGGATTGGAGCTTTTCTGTTATATTTGTGGATATTGATGGGTGACGATGTTTATTCTGGTCACTACATACTAATATCATGCTGAACTTGAACAGTCAGTGATATTTGAAATTGACTGTAATGCTTATCTGAGCGGATAGCTTCCTGCTTTGTGAAGAATAGCCACTTGAAAATTAGTTGGGGTGTGGGAGGCAGAGGAAATTGGAAAATGAACAATGTTCTAAAGTAGGTACATTTATCTAAAGGAAACATGCAACTTTAACTTGGTATGTTCTAAATTGAAAAGAACATAATCCAATACAATCCCAAATATAAGAGAGTAAAATCATACTGATTTCCTTCATGGAATGCATATAAAAAATTAAACCTTTTCCAATGATTCAGCTAGTCAGGACAGGGAACAATTGCGTGTACAGCCCAGTAAGTTCCCAACCACAGTACCATGTCTGTGTTGCTTTATTTGATTTTATTTTCAAATGATTTCTCAGGATGTGGGTGTCACTGGCAAACCCAGTGTTAATTGACGATTACTTCATTGCTGGATCTAAGTCCTGGGTCTGATTACCCAGCAGCATTGTGTGAGCACCATCACCAGGAGCTTAGATCCTGAAAACTGAATAAATATGAACAAGGGGCCCTACAATGTATTCTGTAGTTGAATATCTAGTAAAGCTAATAGGACTCATTTGGGTAAGATTACAGAAAATGGCCATTTGAAAGGCCTCATTACAAATATAACTAAAGCTATGATTACTCAGACTTCATACACCATAGAATGCTGGCTGTCGGTTGATTGTTTCTGTCCTGTGGCAAACTGCATTTGACTTTACAAAACTAAAGTGTTGATCCTGACCAGGTTATGATCTGTTTAATTCTGAACAGGCATTTATTTAAATCTGTATGAATAAACACATTCATTGAATAGGAGAGAAAAGTGACTAAGCTATTGGATTCATTTCTAGATTTTGGGCATTTGAATTAGGATAACCCAGGAATTTTGGTAGATTAAAACCTGATATTTGTGATGGCCAACAAACTATCAGATAGTCATGAAAACCAAACTGGTTCACTGATGTTTCTTTTTAACTGGGAAGGAAATCTCCTGTCCTTTCCTGGTCAATACAGGACTTCAGACCACAGTAATGTGGTTAAAATGGTCTAACAAGCCAATCAATTCAAGGGGTATTTAAGTACAGCCAATAACTGCCAGACTTAAAAGTGATGTCCACAAGACATGAATGAACTAAACGGTATAATTTTAGTTAAACAGATTGTTTAGAGATGATAGGTCACTTATATGTGAAAAGCAATTTGTTCTCTTTCTTAGATGTGTGAACTGCTTCACTACTTCTGTGACTGTGAACTCCGACATCGAGTGGAAGCCATTGTATCTTTCGCAGACAAGTTTGTCGCAAAGCTGCAAAGGAACCAAAAGTTCCGTTATGAAGAACTTATGCTGGCCTTCAACATGTCTGCAGCCTTGACTGCCAAGAAATCCAAGGAGTTCCGGTCACCTCCTCAGGAGCAGGTGATGTCCATCATTTCTGTGAATGGGTTAATTGCACATAATTAACAGCACACCTGACATTGCCTTTGTTCATTTTAGAGGCAGCATTATAAAGGAATGTCGCTGCTTCCAGAGTCTAAGTGCAAATTTTCTCAGCCACTGATGACCTGAGATTTTTTTCATTGAATGCAATTATAATATCACTTTTACATCAACGCACAATGGTTTTGAGTGTGCATTGTTGCAAAACTGGCAATTTACTTGTTCATACCAGAAAATACAGTAAGCCATTTATTGTAAAGTTTCCTTCAGGAGACTACCACGTAATAACTTCAGTATGGACAAATGTAGATGATTTTCCACAAGCAGTGTCCATGAAGTACAGCAATGGTAAAGTCCACCAGGACGATATCTTCAGCACCCAAACTTCCCACTGGATTACATCTGAGCAGGTGCAAGTTTAGATGTGATGCAGGGCTAGGGAGGAGGAAGTCCAGATACTGCCTGGACCTTAATAAGGCAAGTAAAATTGCTTCATGGATCACTGAGGTAAAGTTTTACTGGTTGTGGGGGAGAAATTTTATTGTGGCCATTTTTGATAAATGGTGGTAAGTATTTTTTTTCAATTGTTTAGTAAGGACAGCAGAACCATTTTATATTTTTTCCCTCTTGAATACTTTTGCTGATGTGCCACAGTTAAGGTGGCCATTGTTTGCTCATGGCCTTTATGTGCTACTATTGTAGAGTCTGTAAATGCTCAGTGGCTTCATATGGATTCCCTACATTGAGTATTCATAGGCCAAGGATTCCCTGAAGTTGTCAGGGATGTGACAGTTTTTCCACAGAGAAGAGCATTATTTCTGTTGTCCAGTGAATCTGCTGTTACAGATCTTGGAGTGGGATGCTCCCTTCCAGAGTCTTGTCAGGCATGCGGATGGAGTGACCTGCCCACCAGGCCTGGCTGAGCATGATCAGAGCTTCAATCTGGGGATTCTGTTCAGGGTGGGGACAATGACATTGGATGCCAACCCTGTCAAAGGATTTGTAGTAGTTTGTAGAGACAGTGATGGTGGTATTTCTCCTGTGCTGTGAGGAGCTGCTCTAATTTGTCCACGCTCAATTGACCATGAGCTTGATGTCAGGTTTGATCTATGAGCACTTGGATTTTTCTACTTCCATGAATTATTAGTGGAATTGCACAGAATTGTTGACTATAAAAATTAACACAATAGTTTAAAATGTTGAGTAAGTATGTATGTGGCAATGTAAGTAATGGGTTGGATCATTCGATTGGACATCTGCCTGCAACTCACCAATAGTTTGAGATAACAACATACATAGCTCGCTGCTTATTGACAAGCCCACTGAACTTCTGAGATCAGCAGAAATGGCCTCAGGAAAAATGGCCAACTCAATTTATCTCGAGCTCCTTGGGGAGATCACATGACTGACCTCTGTGCTTGTTAATGACGTGCCGTGCTTTGTCCCAGGTGATTCATAGCTTGGAGCTGTTTCCCATTTGTGACCTTTGGTCTGAAGAGGACCCTACTAGCTACCCCACCCCACCCCAAATAAGGACATAGCTGAGGAATATCATCAGGGTTTTCTGTGTCAATTATTCAGAAGCAAAGGCATATTTTAAAAATATTTTTCAAAATTTATCTAGAAGCTGACTTTGTAGCGGTTAGTGTAAGGCTATTACAGCGCCAGCGACCTGGGTTCAATTCCGGCTGCTGTCTGTAAGGAGTTTGTACATTCTGCCCATGTCTGTGTGGGTTTCCTCTGGGTGCTCCGGTTTCCTCCCACATTTCAAAGACCTGCAGGTTAGGAGTTGTGGGCATGCTATGTTGGTGCCGGAAGAGTGGCGACACTTGTGGGCTGCCCCCAGCACTTTCTCAGTCACGCAAAAGGACGCATTTCACTGTGTGTTTCATGTGACTAATAAATATCTTTAAAAAAATATATGTCTTCTTCAGTAGTCCCTCAGGATTGAGGGTGATTTGCTTCCACCCTGGTAGTGTGGGTTCTGTTCTCAGTAAGGCCAATGCAGGAACACAGACCCTTCTACAGATGGAACAGAAGGTCAATGACAGAGGCGGGTAGGTGGGTTGTTTGAGTGGACTCGAGGTTTTCAGTAACATTCCAAATGCCCTTTCTCTGTTTTGAGCAGTTATGTGCCAGGGATTGCAAGGGGGTCAATGGGAATGTTGCAGTTTTGTCAAGGAGGCTTTGAGTACTTCTTTGAATCTTTTCCTCTATCTACTTGACCACTTCTTCTTGTGACAGAGCTCAGAATAGAGTGTATCAGGGGTGCAGTATGAGGCACGCGAATGACCTGGCCCGCCAACGGAGCCAAATGCATGCAAATTGCCTCAGTGCTGGGGTATGGGCCATGTGTGTTGGATCACTTATCATTCCAGGAGACGTGGTGGATTTTGCAGAGACATGTTACCTGTGAGATACTGAGAGAGAAGAGCTACCTTTGTGAGACCTAGATGTTCGACGTTGATCTACTTGTAGCAACATTGTTGTTTTAGGACCATGTTGATGAACGGGGTGTTGGTAGTGACAGGACTGTTCTCCAAGCATTTTGTCAAGAGAAGGACTCTATTGGAGTTTGCCTCTTTGCAGATCACACCTTGACAAAAGGATTGCATCCTTTCCCAGCCATGCAGTGAAGTTGCCTGGGAGGATCAATTTGTCTCTGTCTGGGGTGCACACCAGGAATTTTTTTTCAAGGTCTGAGTGGAAGTCGTCCTTGACCTCATCCATAGCTTAAAGCGTTAAGGCGTATCCGCTGATGACTGTTGGCTCTATGTCAGAGTGAACCCATGGGTCATAAGGCGTCCACTAATTCCACAGAGGGGATAGCTAAGATGTCAGACCAGCTCATTGTTGATGGTGAAACCCATTCTGTGAAGACAAGATTCATCTTCCAGCTTACCACTCCAGATGAAGGCATACTCACTGCCTTGATCTTTAAACTAGCCATCTCCTGCCCATCATGTCTCACTTTGGGGAGCAATGTCAAAATGCCCAAGCAATGATAACAGAGTGCCTTTCAGGTGTGACACTGTTGATGTTCCAGATCCCAAACTACAGACTGTGGAGCAGATGTTGTCTGTGTATGAGTTCTTTTAACATGGGTAGCCTTTGCACACCAGTTAACACACTATCCCAGCTGCACGACCTACCCGTGTGAAAAGTGTGAAGTGGTACATTTGATGGAAATAATGAGGATAGACTGTTTTAACAAATGACACATTTTTAAAAGGGGTGCAGAAACAACAATATTGTGAGTGTTTATTTTTATATTTGCATAGTTATGTATAAAATATCATGTTATTGAAGGTGGAAAGGTAAGTTTTCAGTTACCTTAAATCTGCGCCCTGTGAATGCTGAGAAGCCAAACAAATCCATTGAGAATATAAGTAAGAAAGTTAGGCTGAACCTTTCCAAAACACTAGTTAGACCCCAGCTGATTTATTGTTGCCATTTCTGGCTACTGAATTTCAGGGAGAATGCAGATGACATTGCACCAGGGATGAGGGGCTGCAGTTATACGGAAAAGCTGCAGCTATTTGGCACTTGGTGGAGGTGTTCAAAATCAGAACTTTTTGGCAGAGTAAATATGGAAAAACTGTTTCCAGTGGGAGATCAGTCAGCAAATATAGGACACAGATTTAGAGTAATTGACAACCAAAAAGAGACGATGCTAAGGTAGAAAGAAATTTTCATACGGCAAGATTTTGTGATCTGGAGAACGATGTCTGAAATTGAAGCAGATTCATTAGTTATCAATTTCCCTTTTGAATGTACAGTTGATTGGGAAAACAATTGCAGGGGTTTTGGAAAGGAGCAGGGGACTGGGAGTTATCAGATAACTATATAGCTCCGACTCTGAATCATTGCAATCCCATACAAGGTTAATTCAACCAAGGGCAAATTATTTTCTCCATCCATCTTTGCATACAATAGCTAAGAAAGGAACATCTTCCTCAAACTGAGCTGAACTAAGAATAAAATTGGACAAGCAGTTTCACATTACAAAAGTGAACAATTCTGCAAACCAGCATTTAATACAGGATGAAGAATTAATGTATAAAAAATATTTGAGAGTATACATGTTGTATACAGGTGCACTTTATGTACCCATTTCAGAGCCTTTTAGAAACAATGAAGAAACTATTAGTGCCCCCTTTTCCTGAAACCTGTGGCACTTAAATGAATTGTATCCTTATGGAAAATGATAAACCAAAGGTCTACAAACCTATTCAATCAAACTATTATTTAAAAAAAAGTCAATGCCAGTAAAGGGTTCAGTTTTAATAGCCTACTCATTTTGAGTTCTGATGTTTTCTTGCAGATTAATATGTTATTGAACTTCAGGAGTGATGATGATTCTACTTGCCCTGACGACATGCGTGAAGAACTGTGTGACTTCCATGATGACCTTCAAACACATTGCGGTGAGTAATGAAACTCTGAGGACCCAGGGTATACCATTTCAGCTGCTCAGTGGAGCCAAGCTACAATGTTTATTTATAGTGGTGGTAATGTTACCTTGTCCTCTTGCCAAATTAATAAATCAATGAATTTTGGTTGTGGGAAACCTAACTAATGAAATTTAGGAAATAACTACTAAAGGATTAAAAGGCACAGTGTACTAGTTTGGTGCTGATGGCAATATATTTGGTCAAGAACACTGAATTTCAGATTTGATATCAACACAGGCATCTCTGAAGCTTGTGAATTACACATATGATTCACCTTCATTAGGCTGGTCAACTAATGCATCAAATAGAAGCTATCTTATTCCATTTGTTGATAGAAAAGAAATCAAATATAAGTGGAGGTAATGCAGAAGTAGCATATTGCAGTAACTTTGCCCAGCACCATTTAAAGTAGCTCAGGTTCCTGGAAAACCTGCCACGCGGACAAGTCGTGCATCCTCTTCAGCTGCTGTGTCCTTTCTTGAGTGAAAGTTCTGCAGTTCCATTTGCAAGCAAGGACTCTATTACATGCACTTTGAATGTGGGCAGTAAACTGTCTGATGTAACCCTGTGATGTTATACAAGGAACCTGCGGCAAGAAAATTTAATCCAGGGGTGACCTTGATAGCAAAGTAAGAGCTGTCTCAGAGGCCCTGGAGCAGATGGCAATGAGGACACATCTCATAATAGCTGGGAATAATTGTTGTAGGCTGTAAATCCAGATCCAGCAGTATTAATGGACCTGCATGTGTCTTCTGAGGTGCCATTTATACTTGCGTGTTAGGATCTGCATCATGATACTGGGAAAATCTCTCTTGACTCTATAAAGTCATTAATGTAGTTGCAAGAGATCGTGGTTGCTTGCAATGCCTCAGCAGACCAATTTAACCAAACCTGATGTGCTACACCATCTTTCCGCAAGTCTCTTGAAAGGCTGTTACCATGCCCAGCACTAATCTGTTCCAGAGGTTGATAATGTTGACTGCTATCTTCTGTAATTAGGATTTATTTACCTCTGGTTCTCTGTTCTTTATTCAGATCAGCGGCCAGCTCGACTCGCTATCCAGTCTAAGTTGCACTTTTGCTGAAGCTGAGTCACCAATTTGTTCCCTCGTCCACTTGTGTCCTGATATTTACAGTGAAATGGAGAGGAGGTGTGATTGCCGGGGAAGCCTGTAAATGCCTGCTGAATTTAGTGGCAAGATTTTATTAGCATTTTTTCAATTCTATTTCCCTTCCAGCAGCTGACCAGATTGAGAGGCTGGCCACCTACTGGGTGAGAAAGTCAAGATGGTCAGGGCTTGCCAGCTGGATAGTCCCCAGCAAATGGAGAGGATTATGGTATAGTGTGTGCAGGAGTCTGGGGAGCTGGGGTGTGGAGGGCGAGAGGTGTTGCTCTTAGCATAAGAGTGAAGGAAGATGAAGGGAGGGAGTGACTGCAGTGTAGGTTGCTTGAAGGCCAAATGAAGCTCTTGTGTTCTTTCTAGGCACATGCAGCAATGGAAAAGCACTGACTAGCCCCCATCTCTGTTAAGCTGCTGTGTTAACCCCTGGAAACCTCATCCACAGCCATTAAATTTGAACAGCTCCCAGCATCTGAAGAGCAGAGATTTATTGATGTGATATAATCAAAGATTCCATAAGTTATTAATAATGACAGGAAAGAAATTATGCTGAAATTAAGGAAACAGAGACAAATTAGAAAAAAAAACAAAGGTCATATTGAGAAAAAAATAAAAAGAGATGGAAAGAAACATTAAAAATTTTAAACAGTAATTAGCAATTTATTACAAAGGAAAGTGTGAACTTAACAGTTAAATAACTTCCTTTCTGCGGCAAGGAGTGTAATTGGAAATGCGTTAACATTTATCAAATTGTTGAAATATTTTGGATGATTTGTACATTAAAGACAGAATGTGTTGTGAATGTTCCATTACTTTTCAAACGAGGTTTGGGCTGATGTCATTAAATTGCCTTGCACAAGCTTTCTACATTAACTCCAAAGTACCTTAGTTACCCTAGTCACCCAAAAACATGGGTTGCAAATTGAAGAGCCTTTTTCTTATTATTTACTTTAGGTAGTACATTCCTTATCTAACCTGCATTTATGTTGTGTGGATGTTATTTGACTCTTATTAACCCACACCTGAATGTTGTCTAGGTCTTGCTTTCTGTAGCCATGTACTAATTAATTTTTTTGAGAAGTTGCAAATGGACTTGAGTGTTGTGATCAATAGCAAACATCTCCACCTCTGATATTTTGATGGAAGGAAGGTCATTGATGAATCAGGTGAAGATGGTTGGACCTAAGACAATGCCCTGAGGAAATCCTGCTGTCAATTTGGTTCACTCCATATGATCTAGAAATGACTGAAAGCACTGAATGCAGGAAAGGCTGCAGAACCACATGAGATCCTGGCTTTGGTATTGTGCCAACTTTGGTTTTCACTGGGGTCATTATCTCCAGACCTTATCACAGCTTTGTTCCAAACCTGGACCAAAGAGCTGAATTCCAGAGGTGAGTTGAGGTTGACTGCCCTCGACATCAAGGTGGCATTTAACTGAGTGTGGCAGCAAGGTGCCCTGATAAAACCCAATTAATGAGCATCAAGAGAAAACACTCCTATGGCTAGAGTCATAAGTCTGCATGCAACAAGACTATGGCACTTATCAGTCTATGGCTGAATGTTGACAGGTAATATTTGTGCCGTAACAGGGCCAGCCAGTGAACATCCCCAACTGAAGAGAGTCTAATCATACACCCTTGATATCCTTGACATTCATAGGCATTACCATCATTAAGTCCTCCACCATCAACATTTTGGAGGTCACCACTAATCAGAAGCTCAGTTGAACCAGACATACAAATACTGTAGCTACAGGAGAAAGTCAGAGGCAGGGTATCCTGTGTCCTGATACCTCAAGCGCTATCCACCATGTATAAGGCACAAGTTGAGAGTGTTGGGGAATACTGTCCACTTGATTGAATGAGTCCAGTTCCAATGACATTCAAAAAACCTGACACCATCCAGGGCAAAGAGCCTGCTTGATTGGCACCCCATCCACCACTCTAAACCTTAATTCTCTCCACCAATAGTGCACATTGGCTACTGTATGGACTTTCTACAAAATGTACAGCACCTCCCAAATCTACAACTTCTACTACCAAGAAGTAGAAGGACAGCAGGTGCATAAGAATGCCACCACCTCAATTCCCGTACTACATCGCGGTTCATTCATCTCCACTGGGTCTACATCCTGGAGCTCCCTTCCCATCAGCACTGTGGGTGTGTCTTCACCAGAAGGACTGCAGTAGTTCAAGGTCATGGTTCAATACCACCTTCTCAAAGACAATTAAGAATGGGCAATAAATCTTGTCTTACCAGCAATGCCCAGATCCATAAAAGTGAATTAAACAAAAAATAATCCCATGTTACAACTTTGCCAAGTTGCCATCTGATTTTTAGGTTTGCTTAATGTGACTCCTGGCACATTAGTCTTTTCCACTGCTCATTGAAGCATTGAATTCCTCACTTGTAGAGCGCTTTCCATTTTTATGCAAAGAATTCTCAATTGGTCCTTGTTGTGAGAGTTCAATCACCCTGTGCACTTCTATGGTATCAATCAGAACTTCCCAGGTCATTGTCTTATTTAAGCATGTGCAAGGAATTCACCGAGATATGGAGTTCTAGGATGTCTTAATCATAACTCCTACAGTGATTAATAATTATTATGTGTGACCTGTATCATCCACTCTTAAGGATATTCATTATAGATGACCAGTTTCTTGAACAATCTACAAATATTTAACTATTACTTCATGACCACCCCAAGGTGGGACCCAAGTCTTAGCCAGCAACAAAATATCAATTCAACCAATTACTTCATGTCACAATGCTCCAAAGGTCACTCAACTCCAACAGGCCTCTTGGTAGCCATGTTTCCTCTGCAGACCATTTGTGTTCTCATAGTGATCAAATGTTCCTGCATTCCTGCAGTGGCTAACTGCTTTAGGAACAAGCCTGTGGCTCTTTACACCTTTAAGAGTGTGCTCCAGTGGGCTGTTTGTTTGTTCTGTCCAGTCTGCTAGCTCAATTACAGAGGTCAGATTGGGTTTGCTTAATAGTTCAGGGACATTTATTCTGTTGCAACATATTTATACCAATTGCATCAACATCACAAGTGCCATAAAAATAAACCCCCAACACACTTAAATCTCGAAGCAAGTCAAGATCTTCATAGATTTCAATACTGCTTATCTTTCAGGAGAGGTTCTCGTATTTCTCTTTTTTTTCTTTTCTTCTGTATTTCTAGACAAGGTCAAAGAAACAATTTAAAATTTGTAAACAATTCCTGTTCATTTCTCTCTCTCGCTATCTATCTCGCTCTCTCGCTATCCATCTCACTATCTCTCTTGCGCTCTCTCACTCTCTTGCGCTCTCTCTCTCGCTCTCTCTCCCCCGCTGGCTGTCTCCCCCTCTCTTTCCCCCGTTTCCTCTCAGGCCATTAACAGGTTGTAGTGATTTTAACACAAGAACGTAATAGGTTTATGAAACTGAACTGGCCAGCTATTTATACCCTTGGACTTTAATCAGCCTTCATCCTGTCTGTCATTTTTAATGCAGCAGGCTTGTTATGTAAGGCCACTTGTAGGTCAGTGTGGTACAGTAGACTTTTCGAAGTATACAATTACTTCATTTATTTAGTGTTCAACAAAGTATCCTATCAATTTCAGGAAAAAGAGACAAAGTAATTGGCACCATGTATGGATTAATGGCATATGTCTGGTCATGGTCCTGAAACACTGCAGGCTGTTAGGCTAAGTACTAGTGCTTATCACCTCTTTTGGTTAAGAACTGCCGATCAAATGTCCATCTACTTACAGTTCATGGATTCCCCTTGCCAGTTACTAAAAAAGATGATGTATATAAAAATGACATGCCCTTTATAAATAGGATTAAATGGGTGCATAATATGAACGTGATGCACATGGTCTGTGGAATATACTCAATGGTGAATGTTCTTCCCAAGGATCCATACAAACTTTGTCAGTCCTGTTGGAAATGACAAAAACTCAAAGGTCTATCACCGCAGAAGGCTACCATTGTTTTCTGCTTTTGCCCATCTGTCACATGTCAATTGTGATCCGATTCCTAACAGAGTTTTCTTCCTTTTGCCCATGTTACCACAGCCTCAGGGGCAGTCAATGGGAAGGTATGCATGTGGTGATAGCAAGAATCACCACACTTTTCCCAAAAAAAACTCTCATGCAGGGAAAAGACCTGGTAGCAGACCTGTACCTCTGTTCTATCCATATTGAACTATTTGTTGATGGCCCTAGCATTCACTAAGGCAAAAGGTCTTGGTTACTGATCATAATGGTGCTTCTGGTTTTCTAGCCCTGCAGCAGAGAATGTGATAAGATAAGATCTTTATTAGTCACATGTACATCGATACAGTGAAATACATCTTTTGCGTAGTGACTTTTGGGGGGCAGCCCGCAAGTGTCGCCACGCTTCCAGCGCCAACATAGCATGCCCACAACTTCCTAACCTGTATGTCTTTGGAATGTGGGAGGAAACCGGAGCACCCGGAGGAAACCCACACAGACACGGGGAGAACGTACAAACTCCTTGCAGACAGTGGCTGGATTTGAACCCGGGTCGCTGGCGCTGTAAAGCATTATGCTAACCACTATGCTACCGTGCCTGCCTGATCAGTATGTGATTAAAATACACATAATATTTCTTTCAAAAGATAGCTTGCAATACTTATACATAAATCAGCTATCATTCAAGTCACTTTAACGGCACAGACTTATATACATAAACAAGTATTTGTTTTTTTTATTAGCTTTTGAGAAATTGTTTATGAACAAAGGGTTATTCAGCAGACTATGTCAGGTTAGAAAGAGGGGGAGGGAAAATAAGATGAAGTTGAATGTGAAATACAGTGTGCAAAATAGCTTCATCCTAAATTCTCTTCTGGCTCCTCACTCAATTATGAAGATTTATAGTGAGTCATAGAGTCATAATGCAGGTAAACAGGCCCTTTGGTCCACCAAGTCCATGCCAAACATCAAGCATCCATTTACATTATTTTATACTCCCCACATTTCCATCAACTCTCCCAATTCTACTAATTCTACTAACACACTAAGGACAATTTACAGTAGCCAATTAACCTAACAAACTGCATGTCTGTGGCATGTGGAAGGAAATGAGAGATCCTGGAGGAAACCCACATGGTCACAGAGAGGACATGCAGACTCCGTACAGACAGATTGAACCCAGGTCACTGGAGCTGTGAGGAACAGCTCTACCAGCTGCACCAATGTTCCCCCATTCTCATAACACCATTGATGTTGGCTGATGTTTATTAAATGCCGGTGATTGTGAACTGAACTCCAGCCTTCTGACAATATGCTTTACCTTTAGGTATTCCATTTGAAGAAGAGGAGGAAGAAGAAAAGGATGAATCTATGATGGGAAAGTTACTTTATTTAGTGCATAAAATCAAAGGGAAGCCAAAGAAAATAGAAGAACCACCAAGTGAAAAAGAAGTAGAAAAACCTGGTGAGTGGCAACATGGTAGACTCAAATATTCTGAGTTTTAAACCTGGACTCTTCTGAAGATGAGTAACAGTTTAGTTAAATGCAGGAAGATTTCTTTAGCATTGAAATCCTTTTGGGCCAGAAATTGCTAAAGGATACATACCACCTGCTGTCACCTCTGAATGGAAGTACAGGTTTACAGGGTGGAACTGTGGCATAGCCAGCAGAGTTGCTGCCTCACAGCACCAGAAATCTGGCTTCAATACTGACCTTGGGATCCGGGTGTGTGGAGTTTGCACATTCTCCCTGTGTCCGCATGGTTTTCCTCCGGGTGCTCTGGTTTCGACCCACATCCCAAAAACATGCACGTTGGTAGGTTAATTGGCCACTGTAAATTGCCCCAAGTCTGTAGGTGAGTGGTAGAATTTGGGGGGTGTTTATGAGAATGTGGGGAGAATAAAACAAATGGGATGACTTGTAGGATTAGTGTAAATGGGTGGTTGATGGTTGGTGTGGACTCAGTGGGCTGAAGGCCCTGTTTCTGTACTGTGTCTCTCTATTTTGCAAATCCTCTGATATTATCTTACTGCTAAGTGCCGTCCTGATCACAAATGGATAGCCTTGTGGTGCAATAGGCCCTTGGGTGATAATATGCTATTATGGGGATGACTAGGAAAAATTCAACAACTGGTTGAGTGAGCTAAGGCTTTTCTCTCTGGAGAGGAGGATGAGAAGTGACTTGATAGAGGTGTATAAGATGATAAGAGGCATAGATCGAGTGGCCAGTCAGAGACTTTTTCCCAGGGTGACAATGGCTAACATGGGGGGGCATAATTTTAAGGTGATTGGAGGAAGATATAAGGGGGATGTCAGGGGTAAGTTTTTTTACACAGAGAATGGTGGGTGTGTGGAATGCACTGCCGGCAGAGGTTGTGGTGGCAGATACATTAGAGACATTTAAGAAACTCTTAGATAGACACATGAATGATAGAGAAATGGAGGGTTATGTGGGAGGGAAGGGTTAGATAGATCTTAGAGCAGGATAAAATGTTGGCACAACATTGTGGGCCGAAGGGCCTGTACTGTGCTGTAATGTTCTGTGTTCTACGTTCTATGGGATAGCCAAACCCCAAACTTTCCAAATTAATACAACTAAAAATCAATTAAACAATTACAAAAATGAGGCAATATTCAAAAAATAGATTTTAAATCACTTAATTCTTAAAATGTAGTTAATTAAAAATATCAAAACAAACTCAAGAAATACAAAAATAGTGCAAAATTTAAATAGTCATATGCTTTTTCCTTTGAGGTTATTCCTCTCCATTCAAATGAATGGGCCTGTGATTTTTGCAGCCTCCAAACTGGTGCAAGTTGAGGAGGCAGATTCCCCAGATTAACTCTTGGGGAATACAGCAATTTTGTGCTCTGCCACTGGTCTTCCCTACAGCATTCCCAAGAAATCACCAACCAAACTTTAAGGACTTCCATGTTCACTTTCTGATGAGAGATGAGATGATGTCAGTACTGTGCAAAACTGCTGGCATTTTTGTGCAAATTCCGTCCATTATTGAAGCACTCAATGAACATTAAGTTTGCTTCCAGCCTAGAAGGCCAAACCAATTATTTTCCATCATCCTGGTTTCCAGCTTGTTCAGATGCCTATTGAAATTTGTGCATAAATATACAATGATGCCTGTGCAAAAAGTGATTTCTCACTGTTACCAGCAAAGAAAAGCACTTTTCTCGAAGAATAATGAAAGGAGAACCACTTTTGTTTCACAAGACTGTTTTCATTAAATTTTATTATAATACATATTATTATAAATATTATTATATAAATATTATTATAAATATATATATTTCATTCATTAATGAAGTTCCAGTCATGAGTTCCTTCTTTTGAAGTTAAACTAGTGAAGACTGTGGTTATACTGTCATCTACAGTTTCAGGAGTTTTACTTCAGCAGCTCCTTCTGAGATGGTTCGAATCATTCTCCGTTTACACCAGACATAAATCCCTCAGCAAATTGGTGTGTAATGGACCCTTTGAGACTGTGCATTTACTGCTTACAGTGCAGGCAGTTGTGCTGATTAATTTTGCAGCTGAATCTTAAGTGATAGTGTTTTTATTTTCTGGACAGGCCAGAGAAATAATTGTAGGATCAACAGGTTAATAATCAGGGATCTCTCCAGCCCATAGCAGTGTATCACTACTAGTGACCATCTTCCTCGGTCCAATTCACTTGAAAACTCGCTGTAATTTTCCCTAAGTATTGAAGAAGAGGTTACCAGAGACAAGGGAGGAGTTGCCTACTTGTAACAGAAGCTTACAGCCTATCTTATAGTTTTTATTTCTTCTTTGGATATATTAATATATAAAATAAGAATATCTGTTTTTTCATATGAGGAATTCAAAATAAGTGGGCAGAATCATATAAGTGGACTAGGCCATTTGAGGAGTATTTTTTTTCCACGTGAATCTTTAAAGTGGTTACTTGTTTACAACATAAAGATATCGGCTAGTACACATTAACACCTCCAGATAAATATCAAAGATAGGTAAAGTGCTTCTGCACTAGTTAACTGACTTGTCATAACTCAATGATCAGAAAAAAAACAAATTTGTATGTTAATCTATTTATGGCGATAAATCATTGAAAGAGAACACCATGAATTTCAGAAGTGACAGAACAGATGTTAAAACTGTAAACCTCCATTCTGTTCTTGATTTAAGAGGGATCACATTCCTTAGAGCATGAAACAAGTTGTCAGTGAACAGTTATAAATGGGAAAATGTATGATGTTGAGTGTTTACTGCTTATTTCCATACTTTTTAAAATTTCATTTAAGCCTCATTCCTTAAATTTGATTTACTAATAACCCTATTTACATTTAAGTGTAATATGATACTAATTTCAGTTGGTTGATTTTGAATGTTTCAAATGCATCTGAAGTTTTAAGTAACTCTTTGGCAAAGAGATGCTTCAGTTTTATATTTCTAAACTGTTACAATTTACCTTCGATGCATGGAATAAAAATTAAGCTGCTTTTCATTGGAAACTCTTCAAAAGAAACTCAAAACAAAATTCTCAGCATAGCAGGTGAAAATTCTATTCTATTGCTACAATTGCTTACCATTGAACTGTGTTTGGTATAAAATTAATCTGTTTGGCTCAACTGGTCAGTATCAATAATGATGCTGCATGAAAGCATTCTGCTTGATGTAATCCTATCAGTACATTATTCCATTCCTTTGTTCCTGGCATCTTTTATCTATCTTTGTTTGAATGTACTTCTGCTATTTGCTTCAAATATGAGAATTTCAAGTTGCAAACTTAAAAAAATATATATATATATATTGCCTAAATGACAATTGGCATGGCACACGACCATGGTGGCAATAAGCTCAAGGTAATTACTGTTTCTGCACATATTTTTGGAATCTGGATACTCAACAAAATATAGAACTACAACTGTAGTCTATAATCCAGAACCTATAGATGCTTCTACCCTGACTTCAGGGTTGGTTTACCTGCTTATACCTCTTCAGACACATTTGTAAGTCTCTCTGAAAGTTAGGAGTGGAATTGGATCTGACAGCAGTTGAGCCAGCCTGAATGCAGTTTGCTCCAATGTCCTCCCCCACACAGAATGCAGAGTCTTCCAAAATATTATCAAATGCTGACAAAAAAACATTCAAAGTGAATTTTTAAAATAGATTGAAGTGTTATCTGATGACTGTATGAACAAGGAAGTTACTGTTTAATGGATTGAAATAACAAGTTGACATAGTTTCACAGCCTTATCACCTCTGTATGACTTTTATTCTGCTGCCAAGATGCTATCCCATTTAAGTCTCAGTCACTCATCCTCCTACCACACTTCCAGCTCACACCTCCTGTGCATCTCCTCCTCTGATTCACACATCTCCATCTGTAACAGAGCTTTCCACCTTCAAACCATGCATTTCCTCTCCTAATCCTTCCATTCTCTGAATCTCTGCACAAAACCTCTTGCATTCCACAGCCACAATATTGGTCACTCCTTAAACTATTTTATTCTTGTTGCCAAATTATCCACTATTTTTGTGAAGTAGTTTCAGGAATTTCAATATACTGAAGTAACTCTCAAAGTATGAATCATTTGGATTCTGAACTTTCTATGTTTCAGCCAACCTGACGCAACTAATCTCACAGACTATTGTGCACTGGGCTCAAGAGTCGTACATTCAGGATGCAGAACTGATTAAAACTATGTTTAGCCTTTTGCGCCGACAATATGATGCAATTGGTGAGCTCCTGCAAGCTATGCGGAAAGCATACACCATCAGTGCTGCCTCCGTACAGGAAACGGTCAGTCTACTGGTTTCCCTTGGACAGATTCGATCCCTCCTTAGTGTTAGAATGGGAAAGCAAGAAGAAACACTTATGATTCGCGGATTAGGGTATGGACCAATATGATATCTTTTGAAAATATCTCTGTTATTTTGCTGCTTTAAGCAGGAAATATTCTGTGAAGTTGTTTTTTTTTACTGTAAGCATGTTCCTAACTTTAGTGTAGCTTTGGGATTCTGACTTATCTGTTAGCGGCACGGTTGTGTAGCGGTTAGCATAACGCTATTACAGCGCCAGCAGCCTGGGTTCAATTCCCGCCGCTGTCTATAAGGAGTTTATAAATTCTCCCCGTGTGTCTGTGTGGGTTTCCTCCGGGTGCTCCGGTTTCCTCCCACATTCCAAAGACATACAGGTTAGGAGCCATGGGCATTCTATGTTGGTGCCGGAAGAGTGGCGACACTTGCGGGCTGCCCCCAGTACACACTACGCAAAAAGATGCATTTCACTGTGTGTTTCGATGTACATGTGACAAATAAATAAATATCTTAGAAGGAAACATAAGGCTAAAAAGTGGAGTTGTAACAATATGACAGTCAGGACAAGAGCAAATTCCAGAGAGGTTACATGGTCAAAACCCAAGTTGAGATCTGGCCTTTGTGTTAGCCGATGTAAGTTGTGATGGCACTATAAATAACCTTTGTTAGTGAGCATTATCACTGAGGAGACTGTCACTCCTGATCACAATTCAAGATGGCATGCTGGGGATGCACAACTGTGAACCCTGAGTAGAGCTCTGGCTCTGGCTGTCCTGAGCTTATTTGGTCAAATGGTCTGTGAACATTCACTGTCAGTGGTCACACTTCATTGATGGTTAAGTGGTTGAGGTGACAGAAAGCAGTCAGTGCTGGGGAAGCAGATTCAGCAAGGTGCTAAATGTCTTCAGGGAAAAGGTGAGAAAATTGTTTCTGAAATAGAAATTGGAATTGGCATTGAAAGGTCAAACTTTGGGTAAATGATATTTCAATTATGTTTTCCTGTGCTAATATCAGATGGGTTGTTCCATGTTCTTCAGGGATATCATAAACAATAAGGTATTCTATCAGCATCCAAACCTGATGAGAGTGCTGGGGATGCATGAGACTGTCATGGACATCATGGTGAGCGTGCTTGGAGGAAATAAATCACAGGTAATTTGATAGAAGAGTTAAATATCTTTGCAAAATTAAAGATTCCCCAGGAGAAATTTGATATAAACTCTCAATGCTTGTCTATGTTCTGATTATTGATGTTCTGCTAATTCAGTATGAATTGTGCAAATCTCTTTTCATTGCCTTTCAATTTATTGTAACTTTTTGCCCCTTGGAGATGTTTCTGGTGCTTCTGGCCGATTAGCTACTGCCAACATCCCCTCAGATCCCTTCCCTAGAAACTGCTGTTAGTTGCTCTCTTCTTTTGTTCAGGAAGCGGTGGTCTCAGATTGAATCCTCACTTCCGTTCATCAGCTTCCATAAACAGCTTGCTAGCCTCGTGTAAAACCATAAATAGGCTTCAATGTTCACTTATTTTCTTACAACAAAGAAGGAGGTCATTCAGCCCATTGAGTCGATGCCAGGTCTCAGAACAAATCTGTCAATCTAATTTCCTCATTTATTTCCCTGTTACCTAATCTCAATGTCCATCAACTCCACCTTAATTCTCCAACACCAGCAGTAACTTACAGTAACCAATTAACTTACCAACCCAGACATCTTTGGATGTGGGAGGAAACTAGAGCACCCAGGGAACCCTGTGCTGTCAGTGAGAGAATGTTCAAATTCCACAAAGACAGCATCAGAGGTCAGGATTGAACCTGGGTCGCTGGAGCTGTGAGACAGTAGAACTTCCCGCTACACCATGGCACTGCCCTTGTGTGTACCCCTTGTCTGCCTGCATGAACCATCTGAAATTCTCAAGCTGTAGAAAAATGTATATGATCTTTCAAAAGTGGGTGTTTTGTCAATGAAAGGACATTTCTAGTTCTGCAGGGCTCAGAACTAGATACCATACTTGTGTGACATTTGCCAGTGACTCAGAGAGTAGAAGGCATGATAATGGAATGTACTTGGGCTATAAAAATTGATAGTGAAGCTTAGATCATGGGAATGTAACAATGGATGAGTCAGATGAACAGAAAAATAGGAAATGGAGTTTAGATTAATAAAAAGAAAAGTAATCCAGCCCATTCCAGGTGTCAGCCACTCTCAATGTGAAAACTTTTTCCTCAAATTCCCCCATAAAACTTCTTCATCTCACCATAAAATTATGCCCTCCTGTTTTTGATACCCTTGCCATGGGGAAAATAGCACCACTCACCATCAGATAGCCAGCTTCTGATCTGTTCTTGCAGCCACAGTATTTATGTGGCTGATCCATTCAATTTTCTAGTCACTGGTAACTCCAGGATTGTAATGCTGTGGGATTTGGCAATGGTAATGCTGTCAAGTAATGAGGGAGGTGTTAAGACTCATTTTGTTGGCAATAGTTATTTCCTGGCACTTGCATTGATGGCTGTTACTCCCTTGTCAGCCTGTTCCTAAATGTTGCCTGGATCTTGCTGATCTATGCATGGGTTACATTATAACATAAGGCTCAAGTCTAACAAACCCTTTCAGATTTCTGTTCAGCACTTCCATACTCACCACTACAAATTCTGACCTAGTCAAGAAGATGAGCTTGTTTAAATAACAAAGGATGGCATAAACAGACGAGGTAATTAAGATTGACTCATGAAATTAATTTTATTATTTTAAAGGAAATATAATGTCTGTGTACCAAGGTTCAAATCCCAGTTTTGGCAAATGTTTCTAAGTGAATTGACTAATCATAGGAGAAAAAGTTAATTGAATGGGAGAGAGGAGCAATTTACAACAGTCCTCTGCCAATTTATATTTCCAGTTTTACACTTGTGTACAATCAAAATCTACCCCTTTGAAAGAGGGTTACTTCCAACACCATCTTAAATGTTTGTGCAAAAGATCATCTTAAGTCTGTTCATTGGACAATTCTTTTCTCTCCTTAACTAAGGAAAATTGATACTTTTATGAAGAATCTCCCTCCCAATAAGGTACACTAAAACAAAATCAAAATTTTACAACAATTTTTTTTCTTCTAATTTGTTTTTGTAATATAGGTGAATTTTAAAAAAGGAAATCTTACCTTCATCCGTAAATAAGCTAGAAATCAAACATTGTATTTAAAATAGACAGGGAAAAGGCTGGCCAGATAGGATCTGTGAAGAGAAAACTAGAGTTCAAGTTTTAGGTCAATTCCCTTCAATCAGAACGAAATTGAGTTCTGCTGAAAGCTCATCAACTTGAAGCATTAACTGTGTTTCTCTCTCCACAGATGAAATCCAAATTGCTGAGTGTTTCCTGCATTCCATTATTCAACAAGACTATAAGTAGTGGCAACAGAAGTAGGCCATTCAGCCCCTCAAGCCTGCTCTGCCATTCAGTAGGATCATGGCTGATTTAACATTCTTCAAGTCCACTTTCCTGTCCTTTTTCCATTAGCCTTGATTCCCTTACTAATTAGAATCTATCTATCTCTGCCTTAAATATACTTGAGGACTGTATCCCCCACATGTATCTGTGGTAAGGAATTGCAAAGACTCTCAATCCTCATCTCAATCCCATATTCTGAGTCCATGCTCTGTACAAGTCTCTCCCATAAAAGGAAGCATCTTCTCAGCATCTACCCTGTCCTGTCCACTTTGAAACATATGTTTCAATAAAATCGCCTCTCATTCTTCTAAACTCTATTGAGTAAAGCCCCAACCTGTTTAATATTTCCTTGTATAACAATCCCTCCTTATCCAGGATTATGCTGGTGAAACTTCTCTGGGCCACTTCCAATTAAATAATACTTTTCCTCATATCAGAGCATCAGTTCACAGTACTCTAGTGCCTTGTATAGTTGCAACAAGACTGCCCTACTTTTATAAGTTGAAATAAGAGCCAACATTCTGTGGCCTTCCCTATAACTTGCTGCACTTTTGTGTGCTGGCTTTCTGTGTTTCATGCACAAGGATCCCCAAGTCTTTTGTGTTAGTGCTTTTTGCAATTTTTCCCCATTCAAATAAAACTCTGTTCTTCTCCTTACAAAATGAGCAACCTCGCATTTTCCCCACATTATGCTCCATTTGTCAACGTTTTGCCATCTCACTTAAACTTATCAGTGTCTCTCTGCAAAGTGTCTCCTCCTCACAACTCAAATTTTCCACCAGTTCTCTGGTTTCGATTTAGATTTTCAGCATCTGCAGTATTATTGCTTTTGAGTTGGTATTTAAAGTTTGGTTTGCATTTTTGTTTTAACAGGCAGTTTCGAAAAATTCTGTTTTCTTTTTTTATCACCTCTACTTAGGAGATCGCTTTCCCTGAAATGGTGGCAAGCTGCTGTCGATTCCTGTGCTACTTCTGCCGCATCAGCCGCCAGAATCAGAAGGCCATGTTTGACCATCTCAGTTACTTGTTGGAAAATAGCAGCTTTGGACTGGGTACCTAGTTTAGTTTTAACCCATGAGATTGTTTCATGTGAATAGATGGGTGTCACAGCACTGACCTTGTGCTAATGGGTCAAGAGTACACAAGTTCTCCTGTTTCTGCATTTATGTTCACCAAGGATTAATGTTTTTTTTCCTCACGTGTTCAAATATTTGGGAAGCTAATGATAATGCTTTCACAATTTCAGATTGGAACATGTTCCTCAAAAAAAACACTTGGGTTTCGATAGAACATTGTTTCACTTTTATGCTAGTTTGCTTCTGAAGTGTTCGTTCAGGCACAAGGCTATATAATTAGCTCTTACTTTTATCAAATTTATTTCATTGGCATGTCAGATTTAACACAGTATTCAGTGGACATTATATTTCTAAGAATAGCTGAAATAGCAGCAATAGTAAACGATGTGCCCTTCTCCCTTTATTAATGACAACTTAACTAGTGACAACATTATTGGTATTATGTGGAAAATTAGTCTTTGGGAGTGGCCCTTAATGATAAGTGCCCAAGTTGGTCTGTGAATTTGACATTGGAATTTTATCGTCATGCTTCTGTTGAAAATAAGAATCACTCTCCTGCACGTGCATGTGTAGGAGAGGCTGCCCTCTGCTGTATGAATGAATGAACTGCAAATACAGTTCCTTGTGCGGACAAATGTCTATACAGTGCTCATGTATTGTTAACAGTTATTTCGGTTTATTGGCAGTGGTAGAAATTATATTATTGTAAATGCATTTATTCTTTCCGAACAGCATCACCCAGCATGCGAGGTTCCACTCCTCTAGATGTGGCAGCTGCCTCTGTAATGGACAACAATGAGCTGTCTCTCGACTTGCAGGAACCTGACTTGGAAAAGGTATTTCATCTCATATAAGGGACAATTTCATTTCCACTGATTTATTTTTTTGTTCTGGAGCATTTTGGGAGCATCCTTGGCACAATTTCAACACTTTGAATCACCTTAGGGACTCATTCAACTAAAAGAGGTGTATGGAAAGTGATGGTGTTGATGGGCTTTCAGAACATCTGGGTACATCGTTGTTGTTTCACTCCACACACCAGTAAGCAGCCAGACCACTAAACCTTCAAGGAGTTTTAATACGTGCTTTTTTGACTGTTGTGCTTTAATTCAGTTTGTTTATTTATGGATTGTTTATTTCTTGTGGCATTGTTCATTAACCTGCTCTTTGTTACCAATCCCAAAATTCATGCTGTTGTGCCATGGCTGGGATTATAGCAGTTCCCAAAACATTATATCAAGAGGCTAGCAAGAGGGGAACACCATTGTCTCAAATGAAAGATATAAGAACTTGGAAGGATGAGGACACAGAATGGTTTCACAGGCTTAGGGAGAAGGTGTCATTTTAACTTTGGGCTTTTTATTTTAAGGTGTCATAAAGCAAGTACAGGTCACCCCCAGGTTACAGTAGGGTTCTGTTCCTGGGAACTGTTTGTAACCTGAACAGTTTGCAAGTTGGAAATGGGTCGTGAACCGAGTTCCCACATGGCAGAAGATGCCTGCAGCCCCACAGTAGCTGGCAAATCCATCCCATCGGACTCCCGAGCACTTGTTTGCATGTACGGGTTGTACATAAGTCTGGTGTTCATAAGCTGGGGACGACCTGTATGCAATCATGGAAAGACAGAAGTCATAAATTGTGGTAGGGAAACAATTGTTAAAAGCCGAAGAAAGATGGCAGAAGAGGTTATGGTTGTAAATTCTAATCCGTCTCTTACATAAGTCCTAGAATGTGGGGAGGTGGAGAAAAAGTTGCCCAGATTCAATGCAGTCCCCGTCTCTAGATGTAAAGCTTGACTATTATTCAACAACAAGTCAAAAGGCAGTCCAGCTCTAAACCAATGACATAATGAATCTGCCTATACAATTAATATTATCTAAGCACTAGTTTTAAAATCAGTAATGAAATTATTAATGTTGACCACTGAACTGAAATGGGCAAAATTATGGAAAATCAGCTTCCTTAGTCCTCTGATGGGCAGATGTATGTAATTTGCATTGCTGAACCCTTAGGTGCAGTGCTGTTCAGAAGCAAAGAAGTGAAGATTTTCAGAGACACAAAAAATTCTACAAATGCTGAAATCTGAGCAATACACAAAAAGTGCTGGAGGAACTCAGCAGGTCAGGCAGCATACGTAGAGGGAAATAAACAGTCATGGATACTCACATGGGCCCCAGCTATGCCTGCCTTTTTGTCAGCCACGTGGAACAGTCCGTGTGAAGATTTTCCCTGTGTTTTGGAGCACTCTTTGTGAGCAGGGTTTCGCAGATTTTCAGCTAATGAAAGGACTACACCTATCAGGAGTAGATCAATTGGAAAAAAAATCATGATTATTTTCCAAATGTAAAAATACAAGGCATTTGAGATTAGATATTATTACCAAAAATGTTTGAATATTTTTTGTCAGTGTTTGTGCAAAGTTATGTTGAAATACTGCCAGTACTGAAAATAGCACAAATGTGCAACACTTTTTCTTTTACCTAGTATGAAATGCATTTGCTTATTAATTAAACTTTACACATAGAACAAAGCATCTCATTAGCTTAGTGCATTAGTTATGGCAGCATAAGTTCATATGTGAATAAACTGAACAAATGTGCAGATGAAACTAATGAGAGTTATGTTCACAAGGACTTCTCTCCAAGTGCAACATCTGAAGAGTAATTACACTTTTGTGGCTGAAATAATTAACTTGTAAATGTCTTATTGTGATATCATAAGGTGTAAATGTTATATTTAAAATACCTCATTGCTAAATAAGGTAATCACAATGGATAATTTTTCAAATATAAAAATGACATAAATGACAGGTGACCATTACCATTTGACAGGTGGTGACCTATCTTGCTGCATGTGGCTTACAGAGCTGCCCAATGCTAGTGGCCAAAGGATATCCTGATATTGGCTGGAATCCTATTGAAGGCGAACGTTATCTGCTTTTCTTAAGATTTGCAGTCTTTGTCAATGGTAAGCTTAATGTCTGATTTATTGACATGGCAAAAGTTAAGAAACGTCCAAAATTTAGGGCTGATCCAGTTAGCCGCAATTTCTGCTACATCAGGTCCAAACTAGGGTTTTCTGAAGTATTGAAACTGCTCTTGTGTTAATTGCCTTTACTAATGACATCATGTGAATAGTTGGTACAGATGGGGTGGTGGCAGCTTGCAGTATTCCTGCCAGTGACATGTCTTTTTTCCATTACACTCTCAGAATCAGAATCAGGTTTATTATCACTGACATATGTCGTGAAATTTATTGTTTTGTGGGAGGGTTGTGCCCACGATGGAGCCGGCTGAGTCCACTACCCTCTGCAGCCTCTTGTGATCCCGCACATTGGAGCCTCCATACCAGGCAGTGATGCAACCTGTCAGAACACTCTCCACTGTACATCTGTAGAAATTTCCAAGAGTATTTAGTGACATAGACATAAAACCAGGGTGGCAAAAAGAAGCTAAAGATCTAATTTGTTTACAGGTTGTGGTATTTCTGGGAAAAATAGGATACGCTTTATTATAAGAAAATTCTTCTTCTTTGTAGCTTCTGAGTTCCCGCTGAGGAACTTAAAAAAAATTGGCTAGCGAGATAAGAATACAAGAAACTAAGACAACAGGAGCAGGAGTAAGCCATCCAGCCCATCAATCCGATCTCACCATTTTTTAAGATCATGATTGATCAGCCCCAGGCCTCGTCTCCTATTATGTGACAGTTCCCCATAGACCTCGATTCCGTGATCTTTCAATAATTTTACTGCCTCTTTCAATATTCCCAACAATAAAGTCTCCACAACCCTCCGGGGTAGAGAATTTCAGAGGTTCACCACACTCTTAGTGAGAAGTTGTTCCCACACAGCTCACTTTTAAACGCTGTCCCTAAGCTTGTATGTCCCCTCATTTGAAATTCTTCCACTCGTGACCTCACAATCTACCTCGTTATGGCCTTGCACCTTATTGTCTGCCTGCACTGCACTTTCTCTGTAACTGTAACACTTTATTCTGCACTCTATTATTGTTTTCCCTTTTCTTACCTCAATGCACAGATGTGATTAAATGACCTGTATGGATGGCATGCAAAACAAAATTTTTCACTACCGTGGTACATGTGACAGTAATAAACCAATTTACTAATCTTGATATCTACCCTGCCATGCCCACTTAGGATCTTGTGCGTTTCAATAAGTTCACCCCTCCAAAGAAAACTGATCTGGATAGTTTTAATTTTCCAAAATGCCCTAGATTTGGGAAAGGTTCCATTAGATTGGAAAATATCAAATGTAACTCCTTCATTCAAAAAGTGAGGGAGCCGGAAAGTAGGAAATGACAGGATAGTTAACATATGTCATTAGAAAAATGTTAAAAGCTATTATTAAGGTTGGCATAAGAGGGCATTAAGGAAAAAAATCGAGGAAATCAGGCAAGGTCGACATGCCTTTGTGAAAGGTAATCGTGTTTGACCAATTTATTACATGTGCTGTGAATAAAGGGAAATTAGAGGAAAGTATTGTACTTAATGTTCCATAAGGGCTTTGATAAGGTGTCACATCAAAAATTATTGCAGAAAGTAAAAGCTCATGATGCAAGAGGTAACATACTGATGTAGGTAGAAAATAAAAATAAAAAAAACTGCAGATGTTGGAAATCTGAAACAAAAAACAAAATATCCTGGAAACACTCAGCAAGCCAGGCAGCATCTGTGGAAAGAGAAACGGTTAACTACCACATTTAGCCATCTGGCCTCACCCTATCAGAGATTTTCCCTTTGTTCTACCAGCCCTCCTTCATCTTCTCTTCTACCTAAAACCAACTTGTTTTCTGTCTTCCCCAATTCTGATGAGGGTCCTGGACCTGAAATATTAACTGTGTCTCTTTCCACAGATGCTGCTTGACCTGCTGAGTGTTTCCACCATTTTCTGTTTTTGTGGTGTGGCTAGAAGATTGGCTGGCTAACAAAAAAGGAGTAGGCATAAATGGTCTGTTTCTGGTTGGCACAACTGCCAGGAGGATCAGTGCTGGGGCCTCAACCTTTTACAATTTATATAAATAATTTGGATGGGAGCACCAAAAATAGGCTTGCTAAATTTTCTGATGACACAATGGTCGGTAGGAGAGTAAATTGTGAAGAGGATATGAGGAGGCCACAAAGAGATGTAGATGGGTTAAATGAATAGACGAAGATCTGGTAAGTGTGGCCTCCACTACTTAAAAAAGAAGAGAGAGAAAACAAGGATCCACCAATCTGTTAGCCTGATGCCTGTAGTAAGAAAAATGCCAGGACCTGTAATGAAGGATATAATAGCAGAACATCTTGAAAAGAATAATAGGATTGACCACAGCATACATGGATTTATGAAAGAAAAATCATGTTTAACTAAACTGCTGGAGTTCTTTGATGAAGTAACAAATAGAGTAGATAAGGGGGAACTAGTGGATTTGGTGTATTTGGATTTTTGAAGGCATTTGAAGAAGTCTCACACGATTAACAATGTAAGAGCACATGAAATTGGGATAACATATGGATATGGATTGAGAAACATTACTGGACAGAAAGTAAAGAGTGGAAGTAATCTCAGATTGACAGGCTGTAACTAGAGCAAGGCTTGGTGCTTGGATCCCAGCTATTCATAATCTATATCAATAATTTGGCTGACGGGACCTAACATTATATTTCTGTATTTGGATACTAAACTAGGTGGGATCGTAAGCACGGAGGAGGATGTAAAGAGACTTCGAAGGGATATAGATAAGCTGAATGAGTGGGTAAGAACATGGCAGATGGAATACAATGTGGAAAATGTGACGTTGTCCACATTGGTGCACATAATAGAAAAGAGGAGTACAGTGTAATCTTGATACAATGGAAGTGCTGTGGGACAGCTTTAACACCTGCATTATAAAATGCCCAAATTATGTGAAACTAGCATTTACCTAATTTTGGAACTCTTCTTCAGAGATCTACATTAATTTCCATTTGCATGACATGGCTCCATATCCCAATACCTTCACTCCACAGAAAACTAACTGACTGAAGCTGAAGTACTTAAACACACACATGTGTGCACTCATTCACAATGTTTGAACAGATTTCCCCTCTGTCCACATCCACTCTCTCCACTCAATCTTCATTGCTGTATTAAAGACCATAAGATGGTAAAACATAGGAATAGAATTAGGCCCTTAAAGTCTGCTCTGCCATTTGATCATGGCTGATTTATTTTTCCCCCTCAATCCCATTCTCCTGCCTTCTCCCTGTAACCTTTGAAGCCCTTACTAATCAAGAACCTATCAACCTCCACTTTAAATATACCCAATGACTTGGCCTCCACAGCCATCTGTGGCAATGAATTCCACAGATTCACCACCATCTGGCTAAAGAAATTCCTCCTTATCTCTGTTCTAAAGGGACGTCCTTCTATTCTGAGGCTGTGCCCTCTGGTCCTAGGCTCTCCCACAACTGGAAACATCCTCTCCACATTCACTCAATCTAAGCCTTTCAATATTTGGTAGGTTTCAATGATATCCCCCCTCATCTTTCTAAACTCCAGTGAATACAGGCCCAGAACCATCAAATGCTCCTCATACATTAACCCTTTCATTCCCGGGGTAATTCTTGTAAACCTCCTCTGGACCCTTTCCAATTGCCAGCACATCCTTCCTTAGATATGGGGTCCAAAACTCCTCACAATGCTCCAAATGTGGTCTGACTAGTGCCTTATAAAGCTGCAGCATTACATCCTTTCTTTTATATTCTAGTCCTCTTGAAATGAGTGCTAACATTGCATTTGCCTTCCTTACTACCGACTCAACCTGCAAGTTAACCTTTAGGGAATCCTGCACTAGGACTCCCAAGTCCCTTTGCACCTCCAATTTCTGAATTCGCTTTCCATTTAGAAAATAGTCTACGCCTTTATTCCTTCGACCAAAATGCATGATTGTACACTTCCCTACACTGTATTCCATCTGTCACTTCTTTGCCCATTCTCTCAACCTGTCCAAGTTCTTCTGCAGGCTCCCTGCTTCCTCAACACTACCTGCCCCTCCACCTATCTTTGTATCATCTGAAAACTTGGCCACAAAGCCCTCAATTCTGTCATCCAGATCATTAACATACAACGTGAAAGGTAGCGGAGCCAACACCGACCCCTGCGGAAGACCACTAGTCACCAGCAGCCAACCAGAAAAGGCTGCATTTATTCCCACTCTTTGCCTTCTGCCAGTCAGCCAATCTTCTATCCATGCTGGTACCTTTCTTGTAATGCCTCTACAATCCCTTCAGTTACCTCTTTCAGAACCTTGGGGTGTAGTCCATCCAGTCCAGGTGACTAATCTGCCTTCCCAAGCACCTTCTCCTTAGTAACAGTGACTACACTCACTTCTGCCCCCTGACTCTCTCGAATTTCTGGCATGTTAGTGGTGTCTTCCACAGTGAAGACTGACGCAAAGTACTTATTCAGTTCGTTCACCATTTCTTTGTTCCCCATTACTACCTCTCCAGCGTCATTTTCCAGCAGTCTGATGTCCACTTTTGCCTCTCTTTTACTCTTTATATATCTGAAAAAACTTTTGGTATCCTCTTTTATATTATTGATTAGCTTACCTTCAGATTTCATCTTTTCACCCCTTATTGCTTTTTTAGTTTCCTTCTGTTGGTTTTTAAAAACTTCCCAATCCTCCAACTTCCTACTAATTTTTCAATATTGTAAGCCCTCTCTTTTGCTTTCATGCTGTCTTTGCCTTCCCCTGTCAGCCAATTGTTGGCTCATCCTCCCTTTAGAATGTTGCTTCTTCTTTTGGATGAACTGATCCTTCCAAATTACTCGCAAAAACTTCTACCATTGCTGCTCTACCGTCATCCCTGCTAAGGTCCCCTTCCAATCGACTTTAGTCAGCTCCTCTCTCATGCCCCTGTAATTACCTTTACTGAACTGTAATACTGATATATCAGATTTTAGCTTCTCCCTCTCAAACTGCAGGGTGAATTCTATCATAATATGATCACTGCCTCCTAAGGGTTCCTTTTACCTTAAGCTCCCTAATCAAATCTGGTTCATTGCACAACACCAAATCCAGAATTGCCTTTTCCCTAGTAGGCTCAACCACAAGCTGCTCTAAAAAGACATCTCGGAGGTGTTCTACAAGTTCCTTCTCTTGGAATCCAGTGCCAACCTGATTTTCCCAATCTACCTGCATATTGAAATCCCCCATGACTACTGTAACATTGTCCTTTTTACATGCCTTTTCTATCTCCTGTTGTAATCTGTACCCCACATCCTGGCTAGTATTTGGAGGCCTGTACATAATTCCCATCAGGGTCTTTTTACGCTTGCAGTTTCTTAACTCTACCCACAAGGATTCTACATCTTCTGATCCCATGTCACTTCTTGCTAAGGATTTGATTTCATTTTTTACCAACAGAGCCACCCAACCACCTCTGCCCACCTGCCTGTCTTTTCGATAGGATGTGTATCCTTGGATATTTAGCTCCCACTTGTGATCTTCTTTCAACCCTGACTCTGTGATGCCCACATATCTGCCAATTTCTAACTGCACTCTGAGCTCATCTACCTTATTTAATATACTGTGTGCATTCAAATATAACACCTATTCTGCAACTACAGTTTGCGGAACAGACCCCCATTTCTGCTTCCAGAGTCTATTTGTCCTTCCTCAGCACTGATGTTGTCAGAAGAACTTCCACAAAGGTCTGCTGTATTCTGCTGTATTCTGCTGGGAATATTACTACTTCCCCGTGACTTTGAGATAAGGAGAATGATGCATGCACACCAACTTACCCTGGGGGACTGGTTATTGCAATTCAATAGGTCCTTGGTGAGACTGCATGACAGTGCTGCATTCAGTTTTGGTCTCTTTATCTAAGAAAGCATGTACTTGCCTTACATGGAGTGCAGCAAATCACTAGACTTGTTCCAGATTGGCAGGATTGCTGTGTGAAGAGAGACTGAGCAGATTGGGACTGTCTTCTTTACAATTTAGAAAAATGAGAGGAGCTTTCTTTGAAACTTACAAAGTTCTTAAAAGGTTTACAGTGTTGTTGCACTGTTTCCCCTGGCCAAGGCGTCAGGAGCAGGAGGCACAGTTCGAGAATAAGGGTCAAGAAATTAGGAGAAATTTCTTATCCTAGAATACAATGAACCTTTGGAATTCCTCCCTCAGGGGCTGTGGAAGCTCAGTCATTGAGTTTGTTCAAAAAAAGAGATCGATAGACTTCTGGCCATGAAGGGAATCAAGGGATATGGGGATAGTGCTGGAAAATGGTGGTGAGGTAGAAGATCAACCAAGACGAGTAGCAGTGCAGACTTGAAGGGGCAGAAGGTTGACTCCTGCTCATATTTCTTATGTTCTAGTGGGTAGATGGGAATGCTAGGCTGAGATTACAATCAGGTCAGCCATGATTTTTTGAAAGAGCAGGGTAGGTTTGAGTGGCTGAGTAGCCTGCAACTGCTGCTGATTCTTATGTTTGTATGAATTCCCTCTGTCCTTCTCTCCTGTTCCAATGACACCAGCACTGGGCAATATATGTTTCCATTTTATAGAAAAGCCCTTGGCTTAGGAATAATAGTGAGTTAGTTTGCTTCAGACCAGTGGATCCAAGCACTGCTCTGTCATTGTCACGGGGACGTAAATTTTCAGGGCCAACATATTTTGGATAACTGAAAGGTAGAGATTAAGAATTTTGGGGAGGGGGTGCCTCTCAAATACTTCAGAAGGCTTGAACAGTGTAGAAATTTAGAATAACTTTCTGTAAGTCACATTAATTTCAAATACTATGTAGCAAAGCAGAAGTTATTTTTAATACTTATTTAGGAAGAGAATCTATGCCAAAAGAAACTGGAGAGCATAGCTAAAATGTAATTCTTTTTTCATTCCACTGTACTGCCCTTCCACCCACTATAACTTCCTGAGCCACTGACTTGCTGACAAGCTCACTTCCTATCTCTACAGCCTTTTTACATGTAAAGAAAGTGAATGTAATTAGCAAAGAGCAAAATCATTCAGCAATGCATTTAATGTCTATGTTCAGAGCTTGTCCACAATTAGAAACTAAATGTGTCAAAAAATATTTTGCATCAGTCTGAGAGTTACCCCAACTACCACCCTATCCCACTCCCAAATGAATGCAAGTTCATTTTAGTACAGGATCTTTCTCAGAAAATGTATCATCTTCATATACCTGAAGAAATATCGTTCCTCCAACAAAATAAAGTTAACACACATAACTTCGATCTTAACCCAGGGAGATCTTATTTTGAAGTAACACTACCTGGAGAAGGGAGATTTATTTTACACCTCCAGCACTTTAGAGCAAACACAAATTGATGGGCAGTTATTCACAGGGTAACTAACTGCTCATCAGAGTTCTTGATCTGCTCTACAACCTTCCACTGAGACCGGTTTGTGAAATACATCTGCCATTGCAAAATGAGATGTGAAATCTTGTGCACTCCGCCTACTGGAGTCTGGTGAGATCAAGTTGATGGATAAATCTTTAAAGTGGTTATTGTGAGAGATGTAGGACTCTTAAAAGCCAAAATCTTAGTCACATGTATAAAGTCTTATAGCATGGAAGCAGAATCTTCATCCCTCTGTACAAGCCATCAAGCACCCATTTACATTTAATCCTACATGAATTCCATTTTATACACCCCACAATACCCCCAGTTCCCCTCAGATTCTACCTCTAACCTACAAAGTAGGGGCAATTTACAGTGGCCAATTAATACAGCAACCCGCACGTCTTTGGGATGTGACAAGAAACCCATGTATAGTCACAGGAGGAAAGGGCAAACTTCACACTGACAGCACCAGAGGTCTTGAAAGTACCGAAGTCTCTGGAGTTGTGAAGCTTCATCTTTACCAGCTGCACCACTTCAGTGCGCCATAAAAATACATGAAGGGAGTAGGCCATTAGGCCTTTAAAGCCTGCTCTTCCAACCATTAATATCACGGTTGATCATCTACTTAAGTACCATTTTCCAGCACTAACCCGATTAACCCTTGAGTCCCTTAATGTTCAGAAATCTGTCATATTCTGGAAATGGCTTTATAGTTTAATCTCAGGTCAGTTCCTGCCACGTTATACATGGCAAGATATTGGGTGTTCATCTGAACTTGATGTTTCTCCCTTATATTTACCTCACTAAAGAGGTATGATCTTATGAAAACATGGTGTAAAAATGATCCTTGCTGTTCTTTAAGGTGAGAGTGTTGAGGAAAATGCAAGTGTTGTTGTGAAGTTGCTGATTCGTCACCCAGAGTGCTTTGGGCCTGCGCTGAGAGGTGAAGGAGGACATGGCTTGTTAGCAGCAATGAAAGATGCCATTGAAATCTCGGAAGATCCCTGCCGTGATCTCCCTCCTGTTGAAGCTGGGAAAGATGGGTGAGTCACAATTCTCCTTTTCCATCAAGTTGCTGTTCTGATGTTAACAATCTAACGGATAAAATGTTCTTAGAGTTTTGCTGTTTTTGTTTGCATTTAACATTTTAACATTTTAAAAATTGATGACAATGGCAAATAAGTAGTGATCTAGATTACTTTGAGGAAAAAAAATTAATAAAAGATTAATGGTTGGCCAAAAAGACTTGATATTGCAAAGGAAACAAGATCATTGGGCAAAAATGGGGGAAGTTAAAAACATGAATGAAGACGTGGAACACTCCATGCACATGTTGAAATTGGGTTCTTATTGCACCATTGGGAGCCAGGTTTACATTTTGCAAACTCTGCAGAAGTTTCCCAGGCATCTGTAATTGCTAATCCATTAATCATAAAATGGGTTTAGAACCTCTCCCAGCATTTCTTCTGCATGGATCACAAAAAATCTGAGTTTGTACATGGGGTTCTCTGATTATTCAGTCTTTTATTTCTAGTTAGAAAATGAGAAGCTCATCCTAGCCTCACTAATTTCCTGGTGGTAAACAGGCAGAGCACATTAATACAGCCCTGTGATTACCTTGATTTCATACTATTGCACCAGCAGTTGTGCCTCAAGTTGTCAATAGCAAAGTAAATGAGATCAGAACAGCATACAACAAAGCAAATGAAATTAAATCACCATCAGAGGTACTTCAAATGCTTCTGAGACCATTGCAGCATCAGTTTGAGTTTTATTAATGTTTGTTTTGGTACCTGTTCTTTATTTGTTGTTTGCGACTGCATGTTCACTGACTTCTTGCTTTGATTTCTAGTGCTTTCATATGTCACTGATGTAGGTAGAATTACATATATAGTAGTGCATCCATAATACTCCCCAAGTCTCTTCGTCGTCCCCACGTCCCTATCGAAGACAAAATAAACCTTTTTTAAGGCAGTAGTTTATGATGTTATGTATTAATATTGGGAATTAGAATCTGAGGTCAGCAGGTTCTGCATGTTCTTCCATGCATGTATAACAATTGAACTCTGTGAAAATCAAATGTGTTGGCATAAAATGAAGTATAATGAGACTCTGACATAATCTGACTCCGATATAATATCTCTCCACTTTGCTCTGCTACCTGAACCCAAATTCATTTACATTGTACTGCTGCATCAACAGGAAGAAGAAATAATTTTCACCAATGTTGTAGTTATGTGATTTAACCAAATTGTGGGAAAGTTTTTTTCCCATTATTTTATTTGAATAACTTAAACTATTTAAATGGCTTCTTTTGTAACAGTGGTGAAGAGGAGGATGAAGAAGTTGTGCACATGGGTAATTCTATAATGTCCTTCTATTCGGCTCTGATTGATCTTCTTGGCCGATGTGCTCCAGAGATGCATGTAAGAAAATCTTTTTTTAGAAGTGTATTTAATAAAGATTATTCTTCCCAAATATCAAATTAATAAAATATCTATTTTGAAATATTTAATAAATTTATGATTTATAGAAAGTGGGGTAATACATTACTTTTAAAGTCTTGGGTCTGCTACAATACAGAAACACTGTCTGCTTTTCAACTACTGTCTTTTCTGTCACTGTTCCCTCAGCTAATCCAAGCAGGCAAAGGTGAAGCTATCCGAATCCGAGCCATTCTTCGTTCCCTGGTGCCGACTGAGGACCTGGTGGGCATTATTAGTATACCACTGAAATTGCCTGTTACTAATCCAGGTATGCTGTTTCTGTTGAAGTTCGGTGTTAAACACATATCCTGCACTCCTATTATGCAGGTAAAATTTTTTCAATAATGTTCCTCATGGCGAGTCAGATTGGACATCATTTTATGATTAGCCATGGCATATATTGCAAACAAAAATATTTTTCCCTATATCTATATCTTCTCTAATCCCTTCAGTGTGTCATGGTAGATTTGAACACTTAGCTCTGCCCTCGCTGGGTGCAGTAAGGCTGGAATAAATAGAAGTAACACATTTCAGGTGTTAAATTCAGCTTGCTGGTTTTAGTTGTTGGGGATTTCAGTTTGCTTTGACACCAAACAGTATGTGTGTCATCCCAGTAAAAGGATAGGAAGAGAGCATGTCTAATCCGTTTTTGTCTGCTGGTATTTTTCCAGAATTCCTTCTGATTTCACAAAAAACACAGCTTGCAGAAAGGTTGGGACATTTTTGCAGTAGACTAAAGAAGTCTGTTAAAAATTACTTTTTTGGCTGCTCAATGCCAGGGCACATGGGTGAAGCAAGCATAGCACAACTCCTGTCCATCTTGACCTTTAAAGTTGTAAATGGGATCCTTACCACAAACACAGAATTAAACTGGTGGGCTTCAGATTTGCTGATGAAAGTATAGCTGAAGTGGCTGTAAGTAGATCAAAGGTGACAAATGAGCATAGACACGGGAGAAGCTGAATCTGAATTTATCTGATGATCTTTGAGCATAAGTTCTCTCATTTATGTTCAAACCTTGTTTGCCCTCTGTTTAATGAGGCAACATGTCTTTCCTTGAAGCATATAAAGGTAGGGCTGTGTTCAGGCACTATCTGCACTAGCTGGTGAATCACTGCTTGTACCAAGATCACCACATAAACTTCCATGGAGAGTTGCTTGTCTTTACAATGCTGCCTTTCCCCAGTCATAGCTTCTTTTACCTTCCAATGGAACCATGGTAATGATCATTTAATTCTCCACAATCAACCTGTAAGAGCCACAGCTGGTGGTCCTAGCGTGGTCCCATTTGTGAGTTCTAGACTTCCTGGTGCCTCCAGAGTCCACCTCATCGTTGGTCTTCTTGGTTGGAGTCAGTGCACCCCACAGCTTGAACGCCTCCAGGATCTCATCACTGCTCGATGCTACAGTTCTTTGAGATGCACAGTCCCTCATCAGCTCTAGTAGCTCAATCCAGTTGTTGCCCATGGTCGCAAGTACATGGCTGTGGTCCACCTCCATGATTCTGAATTAAACCCGTCTGTCTCTACTGGCAACCTTACACTCCATTCAAATGTACATCTCTCTCTACCTCTTCACTCTCTGGTTCCAAGCATTAGATGGTACCCAATAGGAATTGCTCTCTCTCTTTGCCCCCTTGCATTTGATGCAAGTGGAGACTACTGATCTTAGCAGCAGTTAACTTCTTGAGGGACCTGTAAGCCTGAGCAGCATGCCTTATTTGGTGGCTATTAAAATATAAGACCTTCTTGAACAGGCATGCTAAAGCTGGGTGGCCTTCAGGGCATCCTTAGCAAGGCTTCCTGCCTTTTCCTTACAGTCCTCAGTCACCCACATGACCTGCTGTTTTCCAACCAAAGGCCCTTGGAGCATTTACTTGACTCAGCTGCGAAGATGAGGACCATATCAACAGTACTATCTCTGTGGGCTTGCTCCCAGCCCATACATCAGAATCATATGCTGAGCAAAATTGTTTCACATTCTTCAGGCTCCTTCCCAAATTCTGCATGCTCTCTCTCATGACTATCCTATCCAGTGTCTCAAGGAGTTATCCTTCAGTTCTCTTGCCCCAAATGCTGACACAGTGCCTGACCTGATTATGCTTTTTGGTCTGTGCATGTTCTGTAGCATTAATAAGCTGTCTGGTGTTTTGTACATTTCATGTCCCAAGGCTAGTAACAGTGTCAATTTTGTTTTTTTCAAGTATGGTTGTGTTTCATCCATTCTCCCTGGGATCTTAGAACATAGAACAGTACAGCACAATACAGGCCCTTCGGCCCACAATATTGTGCCGACCTTTAAACCTCACCTAAGACTATCTAACCCCTTCTCCCCACATAATTTGCTCTCAGAAACATTTCCAGCTGTTCCGTGTACAGAGACTGTGACCTCTCAAACATTTCCACCTCACCAATGTATCTCCCACACTCACTGAATGCCATTGTTACTGTTGTATCTGGAGAGCATTGTTCTATCTACCCCCCACCCCCATCCACACACACTTGATTACTGCCTTGCCATTTCCTCAGACGCAGTAGCCCAAATGTATTGTTCGTACATTTCTCTATATTGCTATTTTAGCAAGACGAGCAGCAAGAATAGAACCCCTAACCAAACATCCTTAATTGATGGCAAACAGCACTCAATTAACAGCAACAGCTGATACATCAATGTATCAGAAATCATACATGTGATACAGGTAACTCAAGGGTACATCCACAAGCAATGTATTATAATCCTGTACTAAATATCACAGAGAATATTCAAATTCACTGTTTCTCATGAAATCATTCAACCTCCTATTTGTCATCTTGAGGAAGCTAGTGTTGGTAAGCTGGTGAAATAAAACTGGCTTCTCCCTGAGCTATTCCATTGCAACTTTGTTTACTCTACTTTTTCTTGTTGCTGCATGTGTATACTCCTCCTGTTTTTTTACTAATGATTGTAATGAAAGAGCTCCAGAATTATTGATGCAACAAAACCACTTGGATCAAAAAAATCCAGAGCCACATTTGTTCCCAAAAGAAAGTGGGTTTTGCTAATCTTAGCCAGGGCTGGTTGCAGCAAATCCAACTAAGGAAGAGAAAATCAGGCAGACTTCCCATTTCTCTAGTCATTATACCAACTGAAAACTTCTGCATGTATTATGTGAGAGCCAGATTGGGCTTTGCTGTAATGCCAAATGTGTGATTAAATGCATTTTAAATTAAATTAAATGCATTTCTTAAACTGTCTCTTCGCCCAAGTTGGCAGATCAAGAGCTGTTGCGAAGAAATGGAGATGTCTGCAAGAGCCAAGGCTTCTGGCTCCACAAGAGGCAGTCTTGAAAGACTTTATAGTCTGCCCACAACTTGAAGACGACTTCTGCATGGTGCAAGATCTTGTAGCTGTCAGCATGCATGCATCATAACACACCAAGACCAGAGAGAAATTTGACTTTGATGGATGACCTAAAGAAAGAATCAGCAGCTTACTGTGTTGATGCATTCTATCCAAGCTCACTCTCAAAGAATTTATACTCACTTGAGGTGTTAAAGGCTAGCAGCCACCCACAAACCCCAACCCTGATAGAGTGAATATCTTTGGAAGAGGAAGAGGGTGGGAAAAAAGCGATTTGTTTGTATAATTATTTGAAAAACACAATAATGCTGGAGGAACTCAGCAGGCCAGGCAGCATCCATGGAGAAAAGCAGGCAGTCAGTGGTTCAGGTCAGGACCCTTCTTCAGGACTGAAGATAGGAAAAGGGGAAGCCCAATATATGGGAGGGAAAAGCAGAGCAGTGATAGGTGAACAAAAGAGAGGAGGCGGGGTGGGCACAAGGTAGTGATAGGTAGATGCAGCTAAGAGATAATGATAGGCAGGTGGGGGGGAGGAGGGGAGAACAGATCCATTGTGGGATGGGTCAAAGGTAAGGAGGAAAAAAGGGAGAAAGTAAAAAAGAGAGAGAGGCAAGGAAAGGGAAGAAAAGAAGAGGCATGGTTGGCAGAGGGGTGGGGGGGTTGTGTGGATTATGAAGTGGGAGAATTCAATGTTCATGCTGTTAGGCTGCAAGGTTCCAAGACGGAAAATGAGGTGCTGTTCCTCCAGTTTGCGCTTGGAATTCTCCTGGCAGTGGAGGAGGCCGAGGACTGACATATCTGTGATAGTGTGGGAGGGGGAGTTGAAGTGACTGGCAACGGGGAGATGCAGATCGCGGTTAGGGACAGAGCGCAGGTGTTCTGCGAAACGGTCACCTAGTCTGCGTTTGGTCTTACCAATGTAGAGGAGGCCACACTTGGAGCACCAGGTGCAGTAGATGATATTAAGGGAGGTGCAGGTGAATCTCTGTCTCACCTGAAAGGACTGTTTGGGTCCATGAATGGAGGTGATGGATGTGGTGTAGGGGCGGGTGTTGCACCTATGGCGAGGGTAGTGGAAAGTTCCTGGGGTGGGAACGGGATGTGTGGGGTGGGGTGGGGAGGGAGGAGTGAACCAGGGAGTCACAGAGAGAGCAATCCCTGCGAAAGGCTGAAGGGGATGGGGAGGGGAAGGTGTGCTTGGTAGTGGGGTCCCATTGGAGATGGCAGAAGTGGTGGAGAATGTTATGTTGGATATGTAGGCTGGTAGGATGAAATGTGAGGACAAGGGGGACCCTATCCCTGTTGAGTCTGGGAGGGGTGGGGGTGAGAGCAGAGGTGCGGGTGTGAGCTCTCTCGAACACAGTAGGGGGGAAGCCACGTGCAGGTGCGAGCTAATCTCTATCTCTGACACCTCTCTCTCCTTCCTCGATCTTTCCATCTCCATCTCAGAGATTACTTATCCGCCGACATCTATTACAAACCCACTGATGCCCACAGTTACCTCTATTACAGCTCCTCCCACCCTGTCTCTTACAAGGACGTGATCCTTTTTCCTCAGTTTCTCCGCCTCCGCCACATCTGCTGCCATGATGAGGCTTTCCACTCCAGGACATCCGAAATATCCAACTTCTTTACTAACCAGGGCTTCCCCCCGACTCTGGTCAAGAGAACTCGCACCTGTATCTCTGCCATTTCCCGCACCTCCGCTCTCACCCCCACCAGTCCCAGACCCAACAGGGATAGGGTCCCCCTTGTCCTCGCATTTCATCCTACCAGCCTACGTATCCAACACATCATTCTCCGCCAGTTCCGCCATCTCCAACGGGACCCCACCACCAAGCATATCTTCCCCTCCCCACCCCATTCTGCCTGTCACAGGGACCACTCTCTCTATGACTCCCTGGTTCACTCCTCCCTCCCCACCCATCCCGCTCCCACCCCGGGAACTTTCCACTGCCCCTGCCATAGGTGCAACACCTGCCCCTACACCACCTCCATCCAGGGACCCAAACAGTCCTTTCAGGTGAGACAGAGATTCACCTGCACCTCCCTTAATATCATCTACTGCATTCGGTGCTCCAAGTGTGGCCTCCTCTACATTGGTGAGACCAAATGCAGACTAGGTGACCGTTTCGCAGAACACCTGCGCCCTGTCCATAACTGCAATCTGCATCTCCCCATTGCCAGTCACTTCAACTCCCCCTCCCACACTATCACAGATATGTCAGTCCTCGGCCTCCTCCACTGCCAGGAGAATTCCAAGCGCAAACTGGAGGAACAGCGCCTCATTTTCCGTCTTGGAACCTTGCAGCCTAATGGCATGAACATTAAATTCTTCCACTTTAAGTAATCCCCAAAACTCCCTCCTCCCATACCACCCCTCCCAACCACGCCTTTTCTTTTCTTCCCTTACCTAACCTCTCTCTCTTTTTTCTACCTTCCTTTTTTCCTCCTTATCTTTGACCCATCCCACAATGGATCTGCTCTCCCCTCCTCCCCCGTACCTGCCTATCATTATCTCTTAGCTGCATCTACCTATCACTACCTTGTGCCCACCCCGCCTCCCCTCTTTTGTCCACCTATCACTGCTCTGCTTTTCCCTCCTATATATTGGGCTTCCCCTTTTCCTATCTTCAGTCCTGAAGAAGGGTCCTGACCTGAACCACTGACTGTTTTTCTCCACGGATGCTGCCTGGCCTGCTGAGTTCCTCCAGCATCATAGTGTTTTTCGTCTAGATTCCAGCATCTGCAGTCCTTTATTTCTCATGTATAATTATTTCTGGAGCTTCTTCAATAATAAGATCCTATTTAATGCACCACTAGAAAAAATAATTTGTCAAGCTGTGTTGATAACCATTTTATGAACTATATTTTGGTGGTTTGACAGATGGAACTATTTCTGAGCCAGTAATGTCTGCAAGTTTCTGTCCTGACCACAAAGCACCCATGGTACTGTTTCTGGATCGTGTTTACGGTATTGAGGACCAAAATTTCCTGCTTCATTTGCTGGAAGTTGGGTTTTTACCTGATTTAAGAGCATCTTCCTCCCTAGAATCAGTGAGTAAAAGTGATTTATTAACATCAGCAAGGTTATGTAAATTTGGTTTCTGCAGCTGGTACTGTTTCCTGTGTTGAGTTAGTATGTCATAATGCATTTTTTTTTGGTGGACCATAATTCCTCGTGTTCATTAAGTTGATCACCGACATGTAAATTAAAAGTTTTAGAGAGTTAATGTGTATAAGGCTTCACTACATTAATACATAGCAATTGAGCAACACAAATGAACAAGAGATGCAGATAGAAACATTACACAATGCTTCTGTACCTCCATTAGAAGGATTAATGGGAATTGAATTATAGTAGAAGGGCAGTATTTTAATTGGAGTAAGTTGAATTTGTAGAGCAAGCCTAAGCAGAGTAATTGACAATAGTGTATTCTAGTCACATGCTGAAGAAGAAACCAACAATAAAGCCAAAACTTAAGATAAAATGGAAATATGAAATATTCATTATGGTGTTCTTTTTCTGTTTCCTGTTCTATAAATATCATTAATTTAAACAAAAACAAAATTGGTCTCAAAACTTTTCCCATGAGTAACTGTTTTTTCCATTCCAACAGGCTGCCTTAAATACAACGGAGATAGCCCTTGCCCTTAACAGATATCTCTGTTCAGCAGTGCTTCCACTGCTCACAAGATGCGCACCTCTTTTTGCTGGGACGGAACACTTCGCCCCTTTGATAGATACCACGTTGCATACAATCTACAGATTATCCAAAGGACGTTGTCTTACCAAAGCACAGCGAGAGTCAATTGAAGAATGTTTGCTGTCAATATGCAGGTACAAATGTTGTAATTCACAATTCCAAATCTTCAGAAATACATTTAGTAATATTTAAACGATAGGTCTTTTTTCATATTCCACTTGATGATGCTGATTATCTTTCAAGCATCTTGGGCGGTGCAAAAGAAACAATATTTAAATAGATTTTTATTTGCTCATCTAATGCATTGAAAGATTAACAAAGTTTTGAACCTCATATTTTCCCCTTTTTGACCAGGAGCCATGGTTACCCTGTGACCTCGCTCCATATACCTCCATTTGTTCTATTTAGCTAAACGTGTTTTATTAAGAAAAATATATTTCAACTTCAGATTTAAAGTTACCAGTTGACCAAGTATAAATTGCCATTTGCTGACAAGTAACAAGCTTCTACCATCCCTAATGTGAAGATCACTTCTGGAAAGCCAAACAATTTTTACATTGTGCCCTCTTTCCCTGGATTCCTCATTCAGAAAGAAATAGTTTCTCTGTATCTACTCCTCCAGTCCTCCCTTAATATTAATAAAAATTTCAATCAGTAAGTTGTCTTTCCAATTTAGCTCTTGAAGTCAAGGTATTGTTCTGGTAAATTTATCCTGTTCTCCCTCTATGTCTAATGTATCCTTCCTAAATCGTGGTGCCCAGAAATCCCCACACATTTTCCAACTGGGATTTTAAATAGATGCAGCATAACTTCCAGTCACCATGACCACCCCTGCATTATTTTCACTTTATAAATATAAAGCCCAAAATAAAAGAATTATTTTGTAATTCCTATTTTGTAATAGGAATTATTTTGTAATCACAGTCTGTATGATTATTATTAGCAGGATTGGAATGATAGGCAGTACTTTAATTACACTAAACTGAATTTTTAGAACACATGAATGTGCATCTTCCATCATTCCAAGCCACTTATAAATACGCTAGATACTTCTGACCACCCGCCTTGTAGATCCTTGCTGTACACCACATTCTGCCAGTTTGAGAAGCTATCTATTATCCCGACTATCCTGATTACTCAGCCAATTATCGGCCTTCAGTTCTATTAGCTAGAACTTTACCTAGTAGGAACTTTGTCAAGCACCTTGTGGAATGCAATAAAAGGGTAATAGTTGCCATTCTTCCATCCACTACTATTTGGATGATCACTGCTTATAATAAAATTATACATTTTCCACTGATCTAGAGAAATATCCCAAGCATCTAGAGGTGCATCAAACAAGAATAGATGCTGAGACAAAGAAGGAAATAGGGGTGATCTAAATCTTGGTCAGATGTAGACTTTAAGATTCTTAAAACAGATGGTGGTAAAATGATATTAAGGAGGTGAATTCTAGAGCCTGGGACCTCGACTGCTTAATATACACAGCGGTAGGGGCAAAGGTAGGCAGTCAGACAAGAGATCAGAGGCAGAGGAATGATGACTTTGGAGGTGTTGTTGGGAGTTGTAATGTAATAAAAATGAAGAGGAATGATGACCAGCAAGACCAGAAGGAATCTAAAAATGAGGGCAAAATGTTCAACTTGAAACATTGGGAGGCTGAGAACCAAATAGGTCAGAAAATAAAACCATGATGGCTGAATAAGAGTTTGTACAGCTAAAACATGCCTATCAGAACTCTGGATGACCTAAACTTCAGAGAGGGTGGAGGATATGAAGTCATTCAGGAGAGCATAACAATCGGGTCTAGAGAGTTGATTGTTTTAGCAGCAGACAGAAAATGCAGATGTGGGTAATTTAATGGGGGTGAAAGTAAACAGTTTTCGTAATTAACAGGATATGGACTTGGAAGTCTGTAGTTTGGTTCAGCCTCAGTAATTCTGAAGAAGGATGGGTGTTCTACCATGGTAGAGAGCCTGTGATGGAACTAAAGGTCATTCTAAGACATGGGGGAAGTCATCATTCATTCAAGTCTGGATATCAGAAAAAGCAATCTTACAGAACAGAGACATTGAAGGGATCAGGAGAAGTGATGAAGAAGTGGAGCTACATCATGCAGAAGTTGACACAATGTCTCCAGATCATGTTGTCAAAGATCAGATATAGAAAAGAGGGAGTTAAGGATGCATTCTTGGAAAACTCAAGGGAACAATTCAGGGTAGGAAAAAGAAGCAATTACCTGAGATCCTCCTTATGGTTAAGAGCAACATTTATGGCATTTTCAGAAGGTTCTCATTTGTTCATCTCTAGGTCTTCTGCTGCTATGCATCAACATAGCCAAAGGATTTGATATTTGCTGCTAGATTTATGTTGCTCCAGATCTATCTGCAAAGAAGTTGAGAGGCAAATCCCCATCTAATTTCACGTAGGATCATTAAGATGACATCCATTACTTGTAAACCATGGTGCTATCCCACCCTCGGTGAACTTAATGAACTGTGCATGATATGATAAATAATGATAAATCTAAAGAACCTATAATTTATACACATGTTTCTCCACACTACATAACTTTTAATTCTTATTATTTTGCAGATATCTTCAACCTTCTATGCTGCAACCACTTCTGCGCCGCTTTGTTTTTGATGTTCCCCTTCTGAATGAGTACTGTAAAATGCCATTAAAGGTACATGTCTAAAGTAGTTTTGCATTGATTAAAATTATGTACTTAACAATAGTTGATTATTCATTAAATTGCAATTGGAAGCCAAGTTTATCATTAGCGTTAGTAGCTAGTGAAAGTTTGAGTTTCCAGATTTTATTGAAAATGTATCAAAAATGGGCAGTCTTTTGACATAAGTATTTATGGAATACTGATTTCACATGGCAGTGATGTCACCATATTAATAAAGTATACTGAAGATACCCGGGCATGGATTTCCCAATCAAGGAGAAATCTCAATTGATTCTGTGACAGTACAGGCCTTGCACCTAGACATTTGCCTTCATCCACCCTGTTCTTGGGGATCTTAATGAATACTCTGCATGGTCTCTCCATAGTATTTCCGGATCATCTTAGTTCTCAGCTACTGCTGAGGAAAGTAAATTGCAATGGTACTTTTTCAGGTCTACCCTAACTTATGGAATTGATGAAAAATAAAATATTTACATTTCAAAATATCTTTTTAATATCCCATCTAAACTTCAAGGGCTATGTCCTCCAGCTTTGCCTCAAGAGCTGTGCTCCAACCTAACTTTTAAGATGCCATTCCACTGACTTCGTGACTCTGAAGGTGGCAATTCCTGACATGCAATTTTGCTAAATAACAGTGAAATAACAATTGGATATTATATAATTCTTTAATCAGATTAATTCATGTGAAGTCATACAACTAATCCATATCTACCATTTACTTCCAGTTGGAAAACCTGGACAAGTGATGGAGCTTGGCAGAACATTTCCCACATCTGCCCTGTTGAAAGATCACCACATTGACAATTCCTTTTTATTGAATTGTTAAATATTGAACTTTAGGAAATGTTAAAATCAGCATCCTACAACCAATATTGATTTTATTATAAGCTGCAGTGTGGTGCAAGTTAAGCATAGTCCTGTAGCATCCTATTATATACGTTTTATAAATACGTCTACAATTTCCCAATGATAGAATGCATTTGTAAAATGTGTCCAGTAGAGCCAATTGGTAAATATTTTCTTCTGCATCATACTTTTATGCTTTTCATGTTAATTTCTTATTTCAATTGTAGCTTCTAAGTAATCATTATACACAGTGCTGGAAGTACTATTGCTTGGCCTCTGGATGGGGCAGTTATGGAAGTGCCTCCGATGAAGAGTTACACCTTACCAAGAAATTGTTCTGGGGAATTTTGGATGCACTCTCAACAAAAGTAAGATTAATCTTGTGTTCTAGAATTACATTAAAGGTTTCCTAAAATTTGGGCTTGCATTGGTGGATGTTGAAGGTTAGAGCTGTAAATGAGATTTATGGCAAAAGGGGGCAAGGACACATTTGCATTTTACTGAGGCTAAAAAAAGGTAAATAAACTGCTGAAACAGCATTTATGCCTCCATATATTTTAAACACTTCGCTCATGCTTCCTTAGAGTTACATTCGATATTGAAAACAAGTTGAATTCTCTGAGCCTTGAATAATTGGTGTTTTAAGAATGATGCAAAAGCCCATAAAGTATCCCCTCAAATATAGGAGCCCAAAGCAGCACAAAGCACAGCCTCGCCATTAATCCACCTGAACTAAGTAAACTCGTTTTGATATAGTCAGATAGATATTGCATGTATAAAGCCAGAGAACCATAGAATGGTTGCAGCACAGAGGCCATTTGGCCCATTGTGTCTGTGCTGGCTGTCTACCAGAGCGACTTGCTAGTCCCATCTCCCCACCCCAGCCCCTTCTCAGTAGCTTTTTCTTCACCAGATCTTTATCCCATTGCCTCCTGAAGGCCACAGTGGAACCTGCCTCCACCACATCTGTAGGCAGTGCATTCAGCTGAAACTCTGAAATTGAAACAGGAAATGTAGTAAAGACAGTATCATTGAAGAGAAAACAGAAGTTTTTAGTTCAATGACCTTCAGTCAAAAGTGAAAATTGAGAGAAAATGTTAAGTTTTAAGATGTAGACAACAGAAAAAAGAACAAAAAGGAAGATAGATGAATGCAGAATAATAAATAGATGATGGTGTCAAGCCAAAGAGGGTGGTAATGGAACAAATGAAAATATGAGTAGCAGAATCATAGGGCTGGATGGCATTGATGGTGAGCTGGCCGTAACATGAAGAAATACAGATTAACTTGCAGCATGGATGGTAGTAAAATTTGAGATGTTAATAGGCAATACAGAGCAAATACAGGGAAATATGTTGGAGAATGGAATTGCTCTGAGAACAGCAAAGACTTGATGAGACAAATGCCCTCATATATCTTAAGGAAAGGTGAGAAAGGAATAGTTAATGGACTTGAACAGCATATTGTTTTTTGTTAAACGCCACCCAGCGTTTGAAAACCACAAGACATTATGCCAGAAGGAAGTTAATAGGCAATCCATTACGTTGCAAGGTGTTTGTGAATGCATAAATAATTTAAGCTATTTGCATGTATTGCTAGCATTAATTGTACAGCTCCATCAGTTTGAATTTAAGATATCAATTCATTGCTTACAGTTACATTTTGTGTTGTTTTATCAGTCATCAGCTGTACTTTTCATTGTCGATGATCCTGGCCCTCTAATTGTCAAATCTTTCCAACAGAAATATCATCCTGAGCTCTTTAAAATGGCCTTGCCATGCCTAAGTGCTATTGGAGGCGCCCTCTCCCCTGACTATGTGGATTCCAGCTTTTCGGTTGTGTTGGACAGACAGGCATCAGTGGATGACAAAGGCAACTTTGACCCGAAACCCATCAACACTTCTAAGTATGACACTGGAATAAAATAACAATGGTTTCTAATTAATATGGTTCCTATACAATTAGTATTTATTGCTTGCTCACTTCTTTAACTGGTTACTAATATGAATTGGCAAAGCATATCTCAATGCTTGGATAATTAATTATGTTAGAAAAGAATTATAAATTCACTTCATTGATCTGTTTTAAAAACAACGTAACTCTGAACTTCATTCGGAAGGTTTTATGTTTCTATCTAAAAGAAATCATTGAAGAAATTTTACTCCTTATACCCCTTTACACATGAATCAATTTATTATAATTTCCAACATTCTTTGCTTTTGTCTGATCATTTGTAAAATTAGTTTGAAATAACTTATCTTTAAATTGCAAGCACAGACAATTTCAGTGTAATTGTCCATTAATATGACTTTTCAATTTGTATGTACCAATAGATTCACAGAATTTCCACTGGAGATGTTCTAGTATTAGAAGAGAAAGTAATGGTAATCGAGCTGGCAGGACCCTCACAGAAGACATTTTATATAGTTTATGTAAAAACCATGGAACCTCGTTTTGTATTTGTTTCATAATTGACACAATTTCGTCAGAAAATCTATAAAACCCAAACTTACCTACTGAACAGAGGGCTGACATAAATTTGTCATATTGAACCCTTGAATCCCACTGGCAATGTTAAAATAAACAATTTATAACTCCAGACAGAAACTATCTGGTGCAGGGAGATCCTAGCCAAATTTAGTAGTTCTTTGACCAATTTGGCAACCTTCCATTAGTTTCAATATCAATAGTTGCTAAACATTACTAAACCAAGTTATAGGCTGAGGTTTTTTGGAAATACAGCTTTTTTTAAAAAAAAACCTTTAATGTGGACTTATTTTATAATGACTCTACTTCTGTCTTTCAGTATTTCAATTCCAGAGAAATTGGAGCAAATTGTGAACAAGTATGCAGAGCATCTACATGAGAAGTGGGCTTTTGAGAAGGTAAAATATTAAGGAGATATTTTGAATTTTGGCAATATTTTCAGAGAAAGGAGTGGAGAAAAGTTCATTTTAAGTTAGAATGAGAAGGATAATGCTGGAAATCCTCAGCAGCTCAGACTCAACTGATATGAAGAGTTTCACTGTAAGTAAACAGCTAGTAGAGCTGCTGTCTCACAGCACCTGTGATCCAGGTTAAATCCGGTGCTGTCTGTGCGGAACTTGCAGCTTCTCTCAGTGACCATATGGGTTTCCTCCGGATGCTCCAGTTTCTGTCCGCATCCCAAAGACATGTGGGATTATAGCTTAATAGGACACTGGAAATTATCCCTAGTTTGGAGGTGGATGGTAAAATCTGGGGAGAGTTGATGGAACTGTATGGACAATTGAATGAAATTAATGTAGGATTAATGTAAAATGAGTGCTCAATGATGGGCCTTGCTTCCATGCTCTGTGACTCCATGACCTCAGTCCAGAATTAAACCTGCTCTACCATTTCTTAATCTATAATGATCCTCAGTTCACTGTGCACACTCCCCAAAGCCTGTTCTTACATGAAGCAAGTTCCTGGGTGCAATCTTCCAGTAAGAAGCAGCTTCTCAGCTGAACAGCAGGACCCAGTGCAATCAATGCTGACAGAATATGACAAGAAAATGCTTTAAAACCCAGATATGTCTAAGTCCCAGGCTTACTGATTGTCAAAGCTATCACGGAGACTAAATGACCCTGACATTCGCAAGTATTCAGAAACACTCTATTAAAAGTACTATTAAATATTAAAATCAATTAAAATTAGAAATAGAAAACCTAATCCATATAAACACTAGGAAACAACTAACAATAATTAAATGCATTTAAATCATTTTAATTGAATAAAAAAGCAAGTTAGCTCATACTTGCACTTGATTCCTTAGCTGATTTTTTTCCATTAAAACCAAAGGGCCTGCTGGACTTAAGCCAAGTCTGACGGGCAGAATTCCCAACCGAAATTCTGTGAAATCTGCAGCAATTTGTGGTCTCCGACTGGACTCCATGAAGAGCACCGTTGCTCCACCATCTGTTGAGATGTTTGGGACTTGTGCTTTCATCCGCATAGAAGCATGTGTAAAAGCAAACAGCCCTGAACTGGAACTGGTGGCTTTTAAGTGTAAGACCTTTTTGTAGATGGTAGGTTTCTAAAACATTAACTCAAATTTAGCACTAAATTGGACAAAATTTTAAATACTGCTTCAAGGTTAAACAGACACCTGAAAGGTACAAAGCTTCCTTTCTCTTCTACATCAATTTGCCACTCTTATTAAGTTGAAGGCCTAACACTTTATTTGCAGCTATAACAATTCTTTGCATCGGCATATAACTGTTCAATTTCATTCACCTTTTAAAGTGATATTCAAGTTGCAAATGCAACCACAATGCAGAGTACTCTGCAACAAATGCAGAGTATTCCCACTGTCATGAAATTCTGGACGTTGCACTCTGTTTACAGTTTATGACAATTCTTTCTTTCCTTTTTCAATCTTTTTATTAATTTTCAAATTAGTACAAAACAATATATATAACATTAGTAATTATACATATGTTGCTAAGGGATCAGGATAGCAGTCATAACAGTTAAAATATATAATCACAAGGAGTAAAAGAAAAGTAATCTAGACCCCCTGTTCTCTTATTAAGTGAACAAATACAAAAGGAAAGATTGAAAAGAAATGAAATTTAATTATATGAAAGAAGAACCCCCAAGTCAAAAAAAAAATTGATAATAAACCAAAAAAACCCAAAAACTTCAAAAAAAAACTGGACTGATATTTCTTCAATTAAAAAGAAAAAGAAACATTACTATGTTGTCAACTCTGCTCCTCTGCATTTCAAGGATTGTTGAGAGGGATCTGAAAAAGGTCAGCTTATATCATAAGGAAATATTGAATAAATGAGCTCCAAACTTCCTCAAATTTAAGCGAAGGATCAACAGTAGCACTCCTAATTTTTTCTAAGTTTAAACATGCTATAGTTTGAGAAAACCACTGAAAAGTGGTGGGAGGCATTGGATCCTTCCATTTGAACAAAATGGATCGCTTGGCCATATGTGACAAAAGCGATCATACGACAAGCAGACGCAGATAAATGGCAAGATTCCATCATTGGTAACCCAAAAATTGCAGTAATAGGATGAGGTTGTAAATCAATATTCAATACAGATGAAATAATGTTAAAAATCTTTCCAATATTTTTCCAGAAGGGGACAGGACCAAAATATATGTGTCAGGGAAGCCACCTTCAAATTACATCTGTCACATTTAGGATTTATATGATGATAAAAACAGGCTAACTTGTCCTTGGACATATGGGTCCTGTGAACCACCTTAAACTGTATCAAAGAGTGTCTAGCACACATACAAGATGTATTAACTAATTGAAGAATTTTCTTCCATGTCTCTGTAGGTAAAAGTATCTGGAGTTCTCTTTCCCATTCATTCTTAATTTTATCAAGTTCCTCTGAACATATTTTCATAATCCAATCATAAACTATTGCTATCAGGCCCTTCTGATAAGGATTAAAACAAAATTTTTTCTGTAATTTCAATTTTATATGGTGTCGGAAAAGAAGGTAAAGTAAACTTTTAAAAATTCTCTAATCTGTAAATATCAAAAAAAATGTGATCTAGGCAGATTGTGTTTAATAGACAACTGTTCAAAAGATACAAAACAGTTATCAATGAATAAATCTCGAAAACGTGTTATACCCTTCATTTTCCATAAGGAAAAAGCTAAGTCAATTTTAGATGGTTGAAAGAAAAAGTTAGATTGAATAGGACTTGATAAATTAAATTTATTCAATCCAAAAAATTTACGAAATTGAAACCATATCCGTATTGTATGTTTAACTATTGGATTAGTCACTTGTTTACTCAATTTAGTAAGTGCAAAAGGGAATGAAGCTCCTAAAATAGAAACTGATGAAAATCCTTGCACTGATTCACACTCAAGGTGTACCCAACAGGGACAATGAGTTGCATCTAAATCTTGTGCCCAGAAAATTAAGGATCTAATATTAATTGCCCAATAGTAAAATCTGAAATTAGGCAAAGCCATGCCACCATCCTTTTTTAATCTTTGTAAATATTTCTTACTTAACCTTGGGTTTTTATTCTGCCGTATATATGAAAGAATTTTGGAATCAATAGTGTTGAAAAAGGATTTTGAAATAAAGGTTGGAATTGCCTGAAATAGATACAAACATTTTGGTAAAATATTCATTTTAACTGCATTAATTCAGCCAATCAATGATAAAGATAATGGGGACCATTTAGTAAATAATTGTTTAACGTAATTAATTAAAGGTAAAAAGTTCACTTTAAATAAGTCCTTGTGTTTCTTGGTAATTTTAACACCCAGGTACGAAAAATAATCAGTCACTAATCTAAATGGTACTTGCCTATAAATTGGGACTTGCACGTTTAATGGGAAAAGTTCACTCTTATTAAGATTTAATCTATAACCAGAGAAAACGCTAAACTGAGCAAGTAGTGATAATACTGCAGGGATACAGTAGATTTCTCTGGGTTAGAGATATAAAGTAACAGGTCATCTGCATAAAGAGATATCGTATGAGTCCCCTTTCCATGAGTAATAGACAATTCAACCACACAGAAAACCTTTGTGGATTTTCTTTGGAGTTGTGGGCAAAGGCAATGCTTGCTCTGCTGGTGCAAGTAACATGCCAAAAGCATAAAATAAAAATTGAAGGTAATTCCACATGGTGCAGGTTAGAGAGTGATGGGATACTCTCCACTTACCTGGAGGAGTGCAGTTCCAATAATACTCACAAAGCACCAGAACCATCAGGGACACCACAGCCCACTTGATACCCCCGCCACACCAGTGCACAGTGGCTGCAGCATGTATCATCGACAAAATGCACTGCAGTAACTTGCCTATGCTATTTCAACAACATCTCCCAAATCGTAGACCTCCACCACTAAATAAGACAAGGGCAGCAGGAGCATGGGAACTTACAAGTTCCCGTCCAAGTGGTACATCATCCTGGCATGGAACTATAAAGTAATTACTTCAGTGTTGCTGGGTCTAAAACCTGGATCCCCCAACCCAACGATATTATGGGGTACCGTCACCAGAAGAATGCAGCAGTTCAAGATGTGGCTCACTACCATTTTCTCTGGGACATTTAGAGAGAGGCAATAAATGCCAGCCTAGCCAGGAGTACCCAATCCTGAAAAATAAATAACTATGTATATAAAAGTAATTAAAAACTACTGATTTAAATGTGGGATGTTTGTTTCATAAAGAGAAGTAAAAAGAAAAAATAATTAGAGAAAAATGTAGTGATGTCAATATGATAAGGAACTGTGGTCAAAAGCACATACTTTTCGTACATTTCAGCAAATGAGATTTAGTTTTGCTGCTTGTTTACAGATACAGAATGGCTGGACATATAGTGATACAATCAATGAGAATATGAAGACTCATCCATTATTGAGACCCTATAAAACATTAACAGAAAGGGTAAGGGATTTCAGTGAATATTTTGGGTTAAAGTTAGGTTGTTATTACTGGTTGCTGTATTGTTTACATGAAACATCTCCCCTATCTATAGTATTGAGAGACTAAAAACTAAAATTGACAAAGTGTAATGTTTCTTTCACATTTTGTGTTATTTATTTATGTTTTTTTCCCACTTAAATTCCATAAGAGCAGATTTTATCCTGTATATCAGATTTTTGAGTTGTGATATGTGAATTCCCTCAGGGTGAATTTCTGCTACCTGAACTGCTATAATGCGAGGGCTGCTGTAATTTATTTTGATCTTGAACACCTGTGTGCTGACCTGGAAACAATTCCCTGCTACACCTAATAACGTAATAACATAATTGAGCACCGCTATGGTTGAAGAATGCAGGTGCTGTTGATGATGACACTGCTTGAACATGTGTGCCAGTTCTCTGAAACTGAATTCCTTGCTATGATTAGCTTTTATGTGTTTGATGGAGATATCTAACAAGTACAAAGATACATTTTACTTCAGGCAAATGTTCAACTATTTTTATTTCTGTCTGCCGGTGGTAATGTTAAAGTAGGTATAATGAAAGTAGGATTAAATCCCATATTCACATTTTTAGGCTATTTTTCTGTATTATGTATTTTAAAAGCTTTTTTCTTGTTTTGTTTTCAATGTTAACAATCTATTTTGTTTCTAGTACATAGAAGATTCCCTTTCTCCTTTAAGAATATTTAATTTTTTTCCAATAATTGTATTTTGATTGCTTTGAAATACCTCTAAAGTATTGGGGTAGAGTGTTACTACCTAATAAATGTTTGAGAGCAGCAGTTGAAGAATAATTTTGTCAAATTTTAAGCAAGTTAACTATTTTAAATATATCTTCTTAAACTTTCTGCATTTATATACTGGGTTACCATAAAAGGTTGCATGCATCCTTTCTTTGCAATTTACTTGCAAACGTGTTCAACATGTTTACCTCTTGATACTCTTAGTTTGTGCAGCAAACCATCACTGTAGGCTTGTGATTAATATATTCTAATACTTAATCATGTAACAGGATTCTTTGCTACAGGGTGACAATTGTCCCATTTTTGTGGTATGTTGTGATGTATTCATTGCATCATATAATACATTGCATGATTCAATATTGGAACATTATCATGTTCATTGGGATAAAGATCATTTTTGTAAATTCAGGTTACGTAGGGATACCTTGTCTCAATTGAACTATGTAGAAGCAGTATGTCTACGTTAGATAGGGGCATAGGGACTTAATACCAAGATTTGGTAACCTTATTTCATTCCAAAAGAATATTTAAACAAAAAATAATGGAAATAGTAGCCTTACCAAAACCTTTATATTGGTCTCCACTTCGTGCTACCCCCACGGAGCACTGTTTGGTTATGATGCTCCAAGTCGTCCAGCCTGTACTTTCTAAAAAAATAAGACATCAACTCAGGCTGCACCCTGGCTGGCAAGTTGGATGTGTGCCATTGCTGGAGACTGGCAGTACCTGCCTCAAGTGTTGACAGACTGCCCGGATCATATGGTCTCTCACATCACCTCCTGTTGCATGTGAAATTTGCTTTCTCCCCGTCTCTTTGTTTGACTGCACAGCTCTCCCAGGCCTAGAGGTTTCTCTATAGTAACAAGCTCAATAGCATGTAACCACCGTTGCCATGGCAGGGTGTACCCCTGAGTCTCACATCTCAGTGCTGAGCAGTTGCACTGCTTGCCCCAGCTTGCCAAACACCATCCTTCGTGGACACCCTTCTTATGCCAAGCATAGGTGATTCATAGCTGTGAGAGCACTAGTGGAGGACAGAGCTTAGTGCCTGGTTCTTGGCACAGCAGTAATGAGAGGGATATAGGTTCATGCCAGATTCCCAGAATGCAGCAGCAGGGAGGGCAAGGGTTTGCACAGTTTCCCAACACAGCAGCATATAGCAGCAGGAAGGTACCAGTGTGAAACAGGCCACCACGTCACTTAACACATTGGAGTCATTATATAAAGCATTATATACATGATTCTCAAAACTATGTAACTGGGGGTCTGAATATACATCTTATTGGTTTATCTATGATAATAGAATAATATAAACCTCACAATGCTTTAAACTCTAATTTTGTTTTTTATGCATATGTATCACTCCAGCAAAGTCTGTGAATATCAGGCACTCATGGAAATTTGCAGAGTTTTTAAAATTGTTTTGCATATTTCCAATACAGTTTTTAAGTTAGTGACTTGAACAATTCTTGCAACACAGGAAAAGGAATTGTATCGCTGGCCAACCAAGGAATCTTTCCGGATCATGCTAGCTTTAAACTGGAACATTGAAAGGACAAAAGAGAGTGAAGCCATGATGCAGCACATTGAAAGTGAGAAACTGCGCAAGGCTTCTCAGGTACAGCAACTTGTCCTGTTCCATCTACCAAAGCTGTTCCTATTACTTCATCAAGCACATTTCATGAAAATATTAGAGGAATATATATTATTGATTTCAATTATTCAGTTGGTTTTTTAGTGTATGTTCAACTTGATCATACCCTTTAAGCCAGTTACCTCTATACCATTGATTTGAATTAATTTATCAGCCACCTGCAAGCTCCTGCTGTCTCAAGATTTCATTAGTGTATATCTGTTATCTTTCTAAATCATTATGCAATTGGACCAATGCATCTTCCCAAATTAATCTGATGTAATAGCCTTGATGTTAACACTACAAAATGGGAAAGCAACAAATGGTGAGATTAAAGATAAAGAATGAACCTGTTGGTATTTCTCCAGTAGCAGACTTTGTTCCATCCAGGTGCCCCACAGTGCAACTATGTGGTTGATTTAAATCCTGAAGATGCTGCATATGTCCGTGTCTTTCCCAGAGTTGAGAGACCAGAATTGAAGGAAAGGTGAGAACTGGTAGTTCCACATTAAGTAGGGCAGAAGTTTTACCCCAGTCACTCAGTGAAACCTTTGGCCACCCATAATGATCTTGATATTTCTCTCCTTGTTTCCCTCGTCACTAACTCCCTTGGTATTTTGGACCTCCCCCTTCCACCAGAGTCCTGATATCTTTCACTAATCATGTCATGATCTTGGTCAGTGTAATTTTCCTTCCACCCAATTGCCTGGAACCATTCCCTTCTGTGGTCTCCCTCCGTGTTTTTCCACGCAGCACCTGACCATCCTGTCAATTTGGCCATCTGCTTTGCAGGAAGTCGAAGGATAAATAATGATTAATATTGGCAGCTCCTCCTCATTCCCAGCCTTACCAGGTTTTCAGCTGTTTCAAGCCTCCCTGTATTCACCTGCCTGCCTGCAAATCTAGGGGCAAATGTACATTACTGCATGAAAGACTGTTTCATTTCATACAACTGATGGCAAGTGTAGTAAATGAAGCAGATGTGTCATAGGACCAGGGGCAAGGGTTTGACCCTGACCTCTGGTGTTGTCAGTGCAGAGTTCGCAGGTTCACTCCATGACTGAGTGAGTTTCCTCCAGTCGCTCTGGTTTCTTCCCACTTCTCAATGACGTGCTGCTATTTTAATTGATCACTGTAAATTACCCCTTGGTGGAAGTTAATGGCAAAAAGAATTAAAGGAGAGTTGATGGGGTTGCGTGAGAAATTAAGTAGTGTGGGTACGGGGAAAATAAAAAGAGGGGGAAATGGGATTAATGGGATTTCTTCTCTGGGAACTAGCATGGATCCAGTGAGCTGAATGGCAGCCTCCTGTGTCATTATTAGCTTAAATATTTTTACTAAGTAATCCATATTGAAGGCCTTTAATATAAATGTTTCAAATTTAGAATAAAAATGCCATTTTATTTGTGGTGATAAGTTCTTGAATTATCTCTTGCAGAGTTCAGGGGGATACACTCCTGTTCCAGTTGACTTGTCAAATGCTTTGCTCTCCAGAGAGAATCAGGTTAGTGACATTTGATTAGACTTTGACATTTACCTTCGGTAACCATCTGCTCCTCACCTTCTCATATAAATTGCTGTTCAAACTAGACATCACTCTACGCTGTAATTAAGATTTCATCCACCATAATTTTCAAACAAAGGTGCTTGATGGGAAAATTTTCAAAATAATCTGCTCTTCATTTGCAAATATTTGCTCTCAACCAGGGAAGCTCAAGTCCTAATCCCAATAAATTAGTGAGTGCAGTAAATTGCTTATTAGAATTTGCACAGTATGCTTGATGCAATCCAGAAGAGACAGTTTCACTTTGTGAAGTCAAATTGGAATGGGTATTAATACTGGTTAATTTATTTTGCTTTGGTCTATTGGTCATCCATGTGTCGTGTAGAAGCAGGTGATGGGGCTTGTACACCAAAACCAACTGTCCCTAACTAAACTATTTCAATCTTATTGGAATCACTAGTGATTACCCAACAGTGCGGAATGTTGTTCAGTGTATGCTCTTCACAGTAAACATAATAAATCCAAACCTCCATTTACCACTGTGTTAATCTCTTCCCCATTTAGCAGAAAAGCATGGGGGAAGTCATCACTGGTAATGTCTTTTGTACCTATTTATCAGGTTTCGTTCCAGGTTTTGCTTGACCATTTTGGCTGAAGACCAATCTTGATTTTAGACATGGACATAAGAGCTGAACGCCCAAAAGGATAAAACTGCACCTTTCAAAAGTGTATACCACCATTAACAAACTGAGCTCAGCTAAGGTCGGGGAAAATACTAAAGTGGTTAAGGTCATTCCTGACATACAAATGATTGTGCTTCTTGGAGATTAGTTATCACAATCCAAGGATATTGTTGCTCAAGTCAATGCATTCACACATCTTCAGCTGTTTGATCAATAATCTCTTAGTCTCTGAGAGGGTCAAGAGTGAAGCTGATTATTCCAGTGTTTAGTTCAGTTTTCAGCCAATGATAGTGGAATAGTCCATGCTGGTCTATAGATGGATTCAGGCCGCCATGTACAATTCTCTTCTCTGCCTGTTAAACACTAGTATCAACCCCATTGTGTTTTTTTTTCCTTTTGAAGTTGAAAACTTTTTTTTGAAGATTGCCCTTTACAGCCAGATTTTTAATTGTCCCATCATTTTTTGATCAGTGGGATGGTTATCAAGAAACTTCATTCCTAGTGTCCACTCACCTGCTTAACACATAAGTTAACCAGAGACTTGAGCACAAACTCTGGTGCAGTAGATGGGGAGGGCTGCACTGTTGGAGGATCCATCTTTTGGCTGAGAAGATGAACTAAGCCCTTTCTGCTCTGATAGATGGATGCAAAGAAGAGCAGGTGCTTGCACGATTCTTTGGCCAATATTTATCCCCCATTCACCATCACTAAACAGATGTAATGCTTTATGTCAATAGCCTTTCACCTAAAATCAGGAATAATAAAGATGAACAGGTTTTAAGATGCAGAGAGGGGCAGGGATATAGAAGAAGGAACTTAATAAAGATGCAGGGACTTATTTGTGATCAGTGCCAAAATAGATCTCACAATTCTCATTATTACTGCTTCTGGTTAGTGATCGAGGAACTGCAGTGTGCTGCTCACTACAGAGTACACCTGCCCTGCCTTCCCAGTACTCACATCCGCCCACATCCTGTTCCTTGTACTCGACAATGACTGCATCCAAACGCTCGGTGTGAACCCTCCCCCTGCAACCACGGGCTTGACATAAACACCCCCCCCCCCGTTCTCGCCACAGACTCCCCCCCCCATACACACCGACAACATGATCACCACAGGCTCCCCACCCCGACTGTACTTGCAAAAGATCCCCTACTTCATGCCGCCACAGATCCCTCCCATCCCATACTAACCACTGACATATTCCTCCCGCCCCCACCACCAAAAAAAAAGTCCCTGTGCTTACTACATATCCTGCCCCATCCCTTGCTTAGGACCTTCAAGCTCACCTCAGATCACCCCAGTACTCACCACAGACACCCTTTCCCATGTTCACCACTGCACTCCCCACAGACTCCTCCCCTCCCCTCCCCATGCTCATTGCAGACCAACACCTCCCTGTGTTTACCACTGACCCACAGGAACAGATTGCACTTTCCTCATGTAGTTCCCCCAGTAAGAAGTGAGTGTCAAATCAGCACCAACCTCAGCTGCAGGTCCATGTACAGTGGAGGTACCTGCACTCTTGTCACCTGAGGTCTATAGCAAGCTGCTGAAAAACTTTTGACTTTCCACTAAGCTATGTCTATTATTAAAGTTGTCACAACACTCTGAATGTTTCTGATATTTAAAAAATATTACAATATTAATCAAGTTCTTTCAATATTGAGAAATGTAAAAAAAAGCTTAAGTACATTTGAAAGGGCTTCATGATATTTAAATACTCTCAAATTACTTTAAAAAAACAAAAATGTCAACATTTAACTTGAACATTCTCAACTATTCTCCATTGAAATCAATGGAGATGAACCATGTGCTGAGTCAAACATCAGAACACAGAAGGATCTGCCAGATTTGCACTCATGTCATGCCATTATTTACCTGGCTAAATGTTATGAACACCTGGATCTTCCTGCCTTTTCCCCACAAAGTGTACATGTACATGCCTACAGAGGCTGATGTGCATACAGTATATCTTTTATTCATGTTGCTTCTTCATAAGAGATCAACAACCTGTTAGAGCATACTTTAGGTAGTAGCTTTAATTTATCTTTTTATATTTTGTCTCTCTTTAATCACATGGACTAAAGAGAATTGTCAGTCTGCTCCTACGTCAAAATTAATAAGTAATGCAATGAAAACCTTATGTTGCTGTTGGTTTCTTACCCAGGCAATGACAGAGCTCATGGCAGAAAACTATTATAATATTTGGGCCAAAAAGAGGAAAACTGAATTAGAAAGCAAAGGTGAGTCTCAGTGAATTTTGAAGGCAAAAATTTGCAGATGCTGGAAATCTGAAGTAATAACTTAAAATTTTGAAAACCCTCAGCAGGTCAGACAGCATCTGTCAAGAGCGAACAAAATTATTGTTTCAGGATGATGCCTTACAACAATTGCGTTTGAACTGTTTTATACTGACTGATCATTATATGTATTGATTCTTTTAGCATAATAAAGACAAGGGTTGGGGAGGGGGGGATAGAAATTTGCCTTCAGTCACTCATGCTGAAATATGCAATTGCAGCTGTAATTAGAACTCTGTGTTCGAAATTTGTTATCATTGATTTAAATGGAACTGGTTTTTGGAAGTGGAATCTAGTGTGCAGGGGCTCCTGTTTTGTGCTTCGATTGTCAGTGACAGAGGATGTAATTTTACCCAAAGAATTCGAGAAATTGAAAGGCATTGAAATAGTATTTTTGAAATACTCAGAAACATAGAAAATAACCTGAGATTCCTCAACTCTTTCACAACTCCCAAATTTCACAACTGGTTTGACTGCAGTCCTGTTGGTGGTACCATTATTCCAGTGAAACTTTTAACCTCTTAGGTGGACACTGAAGATCCCACAGCTCCCTTTGGACCATATAATTCATTGCTGTTTGTGGCTACTCCACTTTCTATGGCAGAATAGGACTACCCTGCAAAATGCCTCATTAGTTGTAAAGCTTGTTGCGACATCTTGGAATTGTGGAAGGTGCTATGAAAATGAACATCCTTTGAAATTCCATTGTTTTTTCTTTCTGACTGTAGTTTTGCTGTATTCCTGTGAATAATTTGTCAGGAAGAAGGTTGTATTGCTTGCTTTTTGATAAACAAGTCATGATCAGTACTACAAATTAACCAGCTTGTTTCTACCCTGAACTAGGTGGAGGCAGCCAAACCCCTCTTATGCCTTATGATACCTTGACTGCCAAGGAGAAGGCCCGTGATCGTGATAAGGCTCATGAGCTATTCAAGTTCCTCCAAGTGAATGGCTATGCAGTGTCTAGGTAATGGATGAGCTTGCTAGAACTCAGCAAGTGGGAGCATGGTTTCCTCATACATGAAACACAGAAAGTTAGGAAGTAGATCCAATAAAAGTAATTAGGAAAGCAATTAGGATAGCAATTAGGATGTTGGTCTTGACTGCAGGAGATATTGAGCATGAAAGTAAGGAAGTCTTGTTACAGCTGTACAGGACATTGGTTAGTCCACACCTGGACTACTGTGTAGAGTTTTAAGATCCTTATTTAAAGAGCTTATTTAATGAGCTCCTTATTTAATGCAATATACTTGCATTAGAGGCAGTTTAGAGAATGTTCACCAAGTTGATTTGTGGTATAAATCGGTTGTCTTGTGAGGAAAAGTTGAGAGCAGTTTGAACAGATATGCATTAGAATTTAAAATAAAAAGAGGTGATCTTATTGAAGCACAAAAGAATCCTGAGGGAGATTAACAGATACTGAGATGCTGAATTGGCTCAGGAATTTGTAGCACAAATAAAGATCTACAACAGAAATGTCCATTTCGCAAGTTAGCACTTCACAAAGACTTGCACCATTTTGTAGAACTGAATTACATCTTTGAGATGCTGAATCTAGACATGAGTCATAATCTCAGAATAAGGGGAGAAATTTATTTTCTGAGGGTTGTGAATCTTTGGAATTCTCCACCCTTGAGATCTGTAGAAGATGAATCATTGAATACATTCGAGACTGCAATAGATTTTTCGTCTATAGAGAATCTAAGTGATCTGGGGAATGTGGAGCTGAGGCCAAGGTCAGATCAACTGTGATCTTATTGAATGGTGAAGGCTCAAGGGGCCATGTGGCCTATTTCTGCTCCTGTTTCTTATGTTCTCATTATTACAGTCTGCTGACTATTACAAAGGATGACACAGAAGTTGCTTAGCCAGTGTGAGAAATTAAGTATCGAGCGTTAAGTATAGAGTTAGTGTGATGTTGGACAATAATAATACATTTTTGAAGTCATCAGTATTAAACATTGCATAGCCCAACACTTTGATCATTATGATACGTTTGCAGAGGCCTGAAAGATATGGAATTGGATTCCTCTTCTTTTGAGAAGCGATTTGCTTATAAATTCCTGGTAAGGGTGCTAAAATGTGTCGACTCGGCTCAGGAATTTATAGCACATTTAGGTACGTGATTTTTCCTTCCCACTCATTTTCTTCATCTTTGTTGTTACTGTCTACAACAGAAGTATTTAATAAGTTATCACTGCACAAAGATTTATACCAGTTTATAGAACTGAATTACAGCTCTGAATCAATACTGTGTACATATCTGGTGAGCCGGTCTAGGTACCGTGGTGAGGCAGTGCTAACGTCAGGCCCGCACTGAAATCACATTGGTCAACTTCTCACCCGTCACAAAGGAGATTTAACTTTTCATCGTGGATCCAGAGGAATATTCCTGTCCCTTAATCTACAAGCAGAGTTTAAAAAAAAATAGCAGATTGATAATTATTGAGAGAAATCAGCCCTCTTGATTTCTCAAGAGGAATTTGATACTCTAGATTTTTTTCTCAGACAATTAAATTTAAAACTGTAGTCTGATCTGGGTGATGTCAGAGGGATCAGACATGTCCATAAGAAAGGATCTGCCCTCAGTGGATGTGCTTACTACCTGGTTACGACAGCAGGTTACATTGGAAAGCAGGCAGCTCTGGCAGATTTGAATTGCTCACCGATTAGTTTTCCTGCAAGTAGCTGATGTTAAGGTTGTGTTCCACCCCACCCCACCCCCACATCTTTTGCTTTTAAACCTATTTGTGCATGTTGGTATTTATGTTTGTTTTGAAACACTGAATATATGAAATATTGTTAACAGTGAATTGTTGATGCTATACTTTTAATATACGATCAAATGATGTGTGATTAATGTATTGCATGTTAAATGTTTCTAGAATGTTTATTTTCGAACTGGATTTTTCCCCACCTTTCTTTACTGAGAAAATTCCTCTTTCAACCAAAAGGACAAAAGAATCCAAATTCTTTTCCGTAATTAATTTTTCACCAATGAAATTATAGCTTGCATGGAAAATTAGCACAAGTAGAGGATTGTAAATTGTTGAGAAAAAAATCAACCCTCTTTATTCAATTTGACATCCTAGATTTTACCATGGCAGGATTACAGTTAGCTCTGAGATGAACAACAATTGCTCCCAGACTGTGGGTACTTTTTAAGCATAATCCACTTTGAGAAGATCCACAGGGGCAGACTCAACCTCCATTTTATTTAACATCTAATTTGTAGATGTAGCTGGTATCCACAATGCCAGAGCAGCAACTGAGAACTCAACAGCTATTAAAAATAGATTTCTGAAACATTTGACCCAATCCCTAAGGGGGAGAGGCTCTGCTTTCTTTGATAGACTCATAAATTGTCTATTCATTAGAAGCATAGCTGTTTGAACTAATGGGTGACATTTATTTTATTGCAGAAGAGTTTGAGCTCCATTTTATACATTTCAAAAGTTTCTTGAATCTGATGCACTTGGGCTATAACTTTTTAATTTCTGATGAACATCTCCCTGTGATTAAATAATTTATTTTTGTATTCACAGAGGCCATTGTCAGTAGTGGTAAAGCAGACAGATCTCACGAGCAGGAGATAAAGTTTTTTGCCAAGGTGCGTGATGTTACAAAGGGTTACTAAAGAACTTTCTATTTTCCCAATAGATGTGTTGCATTTTCAGTGTCAGCAAAATCTAGCAACTTGTCACCAATTCCTATTAACAATTAGTACCCAGTTACTCAAAAGGGAACATTTAACAAATATTTTTGTTTGAAGCTATTGACAGCAATTCTTATTCACTCATTATTTCATAAAGTTTTATTTTTAACTGAGCAAATTGAGATATAAATGCATCAGCCATAGAATTGGTGATGGGTCAGGACTTTTAACAGAAATGACAGCAAGGTCTTGGCAGTAAACAAAACTGAAAGGAAGTGGAACTGATAGAAAGCAGTCTCCAAGATCAGAAAAATTATTTTTCCAATAATTACATATATTAATTAAATCTATAAAATTGGTCCCAATTTGTTACAGTCATGCAGTCTCCACAGGTGTGATTGACAGGGCATTTTATCCAATCAAAGCCATACTTTCTGAAGCTTGTGGTTTCACTATAGGCAGCTTGTTTTTAAAAAGTGCAAGGTGTTTGATTGATCTACCACCTCCTTAGACAGCTCGTTCCAGATAACTACCACCCTCTGTGTGGAAAAAAACTACCCCTCAGATCTCCTTTAAAATTCTCTCCTCTCACATTAAACCTGGGCCCTCTAGTTGTAGACTCCTCTGCCCTGGAAAAAAAGCTCTGACTATTAATCCTATCTATGCCCCTCATAATATTATAAACCTCTATAAGGTCACCCCTCAGCCTCCTTTGTTTCGGTGAGAATAAACCCATCCCAGCCAATCTCTCCTTATAACTACAGCCCTCCATTCCAGGCAACATCCTGGTGAATTTCTTCTGCACAATAGAGATTGCTACCACATCCTTCCTGTAGTGTGGTGATCAGAAGTGTACACAGTACTCCAAATGCAATAATATTCCTAGATACTTCACAAGGGTGAAACAGAGTGAGTGAGAGCAGGTGTAGGAGAACTTATAAAAAGAATGGATGGGTATTGTGGAACATAATGAGAAGTAACAAAACAAAGTTTTGGGTAAGTACCCCTAAGGAGAAGACCTAAGCCAGTTCCAACGCAAATATAAACTTGCATCGAACTGCATCCTTGGAAATAGTAGTGTTAAAGCTACAATGCAATTCAAGAGCAGGGTTCAAAGAAATGATGCAAATGAAGAAAATGTTTGAGCTTGATAATGCATGGAGTGTAAGTCCTGTGAAATGGTCAACCTGGTCATAAGGATGCTGGTCGATTGAGGGCGAAGAGCAGTTTGCACGTGCATAAATGTGTGGGAGAATTGCCATTCTAGCCACTTGATATAAATGAGAGGCTGCCTAATGAGAACTCATCCTGCACCAGCCATTACTCTGAAGTAAATACATCATAGGATCCATACAGCAGATACAGCATGGTACATATCAAAGAAAACTGTAAAATTCAGTGTTAGCTGTAACTGAGTTCATTGAGTCCCACCTTTGAGAAATAAGATTATGTACCACAATAGAGAAGGTACTGCTCTTTCAGAGATGCATCTTTTGGGCGAGATGCAAAAACAAGATTCTGTTTGCCTCTCAGATGAACACAGAAACTTATGAAAAAAAAGCAGGGGCATTATCTGTGGTGTCCCTCAGGCAACGTCACCAGGCAAATTGTCTGCCATCAGAGCTTCTTGTGGAAGCTTACTGTGCACAAATTGGCTGCCATGATTCTTACATTACAACAATAACTGTATTTCCCAGAGTGCTTTGCTGGCTGTAAAATTCTGAAGCATCCTGAGACTCTGAGCAGTGCAATTTAAGTGCAAAGCTTTCTTTCCACATTTTTATTATCATGATACATTTCAACCTCAGAATGTAATCCATTTCAACACACCATGTGGAATAGCTACCCAACAAACTGCACGTTGCACACCAATAAAACAAAGCTTGGTCAAATTGCTTTCATGTGAAAAACCACTCACATTCTTCATCAGTTACTTTCTCAATTCATTCAGCTCATGTCAAAGTATTGTAGCGGTTGCTACCGCGAAATAAAACAAGACGCTAGTCAAAGGATTGCCAAACAAGAATTGGTTTATTTTCCCGCCTTGCGTGGGCCTTTTAAGGGAGACTGTTCCCGCCCAATGCCACCGGCAATGACGTATATGCTACGTCATCAAGTCTTTCCTGCGCGCGAGTTCTCCCTGTCGCTCGGGGAAGACGAAGGCCCGCCGCCATCTTGGGCCTCGCCGCTCTGACGCCATGCGACCCGACTGCCGAGCCGGTTCGCTCACCCGGACGGTGAGTCGCTACAGTATCGACTGAACTGTATTGTTAAGAACTTGGATTTGCTGAGGCATTATTATCCATGTTATATTTCATTAAGGGTTAATGGACAATTATTGGTGTAATAAAGTTTGAACAAAGTGCAAGAGATTAAGAATCATTGCTTGGGAGAAGTAATCTTTAATATATTTCTCTTCCAGATTCTGCTTCCGTTGATTGATGAATACTTCAAGAATCACTGTATGTACTTCCTATCCTCTCCAACCAAAAGTCTCAGTAGCAGTGGATATGCATCCAATAAAGAAAAGGAAATGCTGGCAAGGTGTGGCAAAGCTCGCACGTTGTCATAACTTTATAAAAGATTTCCATTAAGGTTCATTTGAAAGGTTATTAATTAAGGGAATGTATAAGAAATTAACTGAAGGATAGGAAACAATGGGGTGGGTTTGCAAAAGACCACTTTCTTCAGACAGGAATTGGGAAGAGTCAAAAGGCCTGTGGACTTTTTTTTGAAGTTAATGGAATGGAAAATAGAGTCATACAGCACAGGAAGAGTCCCTTCAGCCCTTTGGAGTACACGCCAATCATTAAGCAGCCATTTATACCAATCCAATTTTGTTGTCCCTACTTTCCCATCAATTCCCTCCTGGTTCTACCACTCACCTACACACTTGGGGCCAATTCACCCTGGTCACTTAACCTACCAACCTGGACGTCTTTGGAATGTGGGAGGAAACTAGAGCGCCTGGAGGAAATCTACATGGTCACACAGAGAATGTGAAAACTCAGCACAGATAGTGCTGGAGGTCAGGATTGAACCTGGGTCACTGGAGGTGTGAAGCAGCAGCTCTACTAGCTGCACTATCGTGGCGCCATCTCAGGCTGGGTTTTTCATGAACATCTGATCTGATACTGGGAGATTTACATCATTGTCCCAGGTTGAAAGATTTGCCTGTCGAATATGAAAGCATCCTAAGCAAAAAGCTGATACTTTGACTCTAACTCGTATGTTGTGAAATGGCAATAATGTTCAAGTGTACAAAATGCTGACTATATTTAAAATTGTTCTGTAATAAGAGGAAGCCATTGTTCATCAAATAATTAGTGAATCCAAATTTAAGAATCTTCACCTTGAAAGATACTTAGCACTTTTCCAACTTTATTGCTTTGGTCTTAATTTCATGAAAGTGGGAGCTTTTTAAATATATTAGAATCTTTAATCTCGAAATATGCTTGTTTTACTGTTCTTATCATTAATGGTTCAATAATAGAGGATATTTCTCTAACCATGTATTTCCATCACCTTTTTTCCTTTTCTATTCTTTCCTGATCTAGTATTTTCTGCAAACTTGCAGCCCTAGTCAGACACAGGATCTCACTCTTTGGTAAGCAGCATTCCTTAGAGTCTTTACTATCTGAATATTATCTCAATTGCATCAAGGCTGGGGTAGCTAAAGATCAGTCCTGTGAATACAGCAGTGGGGCTAGTGCTTGTGTGAATTGGTTGCAACCCATCCTATTGTTAAATTAGTATGTTTCATGTTATTTCTACTACCAAAACCCTCGGATCATCTGAATATATATTTCCATTATCCCCTTTTTTCCTGAAAGTTGCCTCTAACAGATCTCCAGGAAAAAGGAAATGAAGCCAACGTGTTCCTTCCTTCTACATTAAAGAAAATGTGTTTGAAGAAAATCTGTGCTTTTAGGTGGTAGTCCAACCCATCTTGTCATTTATATTTATGCTGTGTTATTTATTTGCATTTTGGCATAAATATGCTCACCAAACTGAACCTGACTCTGCATTTATGAAGTTAATCTGAAGGATGGCTTCCTCAGGATAGAGCAAAATATGTTCAGTCTTCTGTCGGTAGATGATATCCAAAGTAATCTGGTGTCTGTGCCTCTAGGACCAAACTATCTTGATATTTTAGATTTGACATCTCCTTAAAAATATAGCTTTGAGAATAAAGACTGCTAATTTCTAGAAATTAAACAGGATTATTAAAACTAATTAGGCCTCAACACTTCATTGCTGCAGTCAAAAAAGGGGCCACCCAACTATTCTTGACTAACAACACCACAGTGTTTTGTGTGTGCGCATATATAGTATTAAATAGGCTTCCTGATTGGTAATCATCCCATTGCCATCCAAAAGCTATTTGATGTAATATTTAGATGAACCTATTAATGGAAGCGCAGAATTGCATCCTGTGTTTGACAGGTCAATGCTTGAGCATGAATCAAGCATTGGATCATCCCACAGTTGTTGGAATTTATAGGTAGAAAAAACTAAGTGTGTGCTATGCTTATTTGTATCAAGTATAACTAGCAGCTGTTAAGAGGGAGATGGAAGCCGGTCTCAGACTAATCCCAAAAGCTTTTGACTTTTATTGGATTTGGGGAAGCAGGAGAGAACTTTGGAAACCTACAAATAAGGTCTACAACCACTCTTGCCAAGCAACACGCCTGACACCTGGACAGCTATATGAAAGCCAGCAGATTTCTTCCCCATCCCCATCCAGCAACAGAGCAGCTCTTCAGCTCCTGCTACTCACTAAGGACATTTTAAGGATACAGCATTAACCAACTGGTACTACCTTAGGATTGCAGCTGCATATTCTGCATACTTCTTGCCTATTTGAAGTGAAGTTAAAAATAGCCTACTAAAATGCTAAAGTCCTGATTGGGGTTTCAACATTTAAAATAACAGTAATATTTGCATAAATTAATAATATAATCTTAAGATGTTTAATTACTTCTATAGGTACCGATTCTGGAACAATGGTGAACTGTTTACATATTTTGGCACGTACTCTGGACCCCAGGTAGCTGCAACATTTTTTCTCATATTTCATCATTTCATTATTCACCTCCTCCAAACTTTTTAAGATAAACTTGTTTTGCCTCCTCATTGGAAATGGGCGGTTTGTGCATTTTGTCCATTGTGCATTCCAGGACTGTTATGAAGTCTGGCTCAGAGCTGGTAAAAGCTGGTCTGCGGTCATTCTTTGAAAATGCAGCAGAAGATCTGGAAAAAACACTGGAAAATCTGAAACTGGGAAAATTCACGCATTCACGATCTCAACTGAAGGGAGTTACGCAGAATATCAATTACACAACTGTAGTTCTGCTACTGTGCTAACATCACTTTTGACCACATTGGTCAACATCAGTTTGGAACCGACATAATCTGTGAGTAGCCTGGTTCATCAACATAGTGTAAAGATATAAGCATCTTTATTACCTCGTGTAGACTTTAACTTGACTTTTATTTGCAACCATTAGTTTGCGTTGAGTGAAAACAGAAAGAGAAGGTAGTTAGAACAGTAGGTTGGCATTTTATGGGGCAGATATTTCAGATTCGTTAGACTTTCCCCCACCGCTGAGCTCATAAATGCTGTAAGTTGCTGAGAAAGTAAGCTTACTGTAGCACAGAGAGAGCAATGGGACCTGAGAAACTTTGGTGAACAATTTTACCATCCAGTGAATAGATAAATATTGCTGATGCTGGAAATCTGAAATAAAAACAAAAACTGCTGGAAATACTAAGCCTGATAGGCAGCATTTATGGAGGGAGAAATACAGCTGATGTTTTAGGATGCTGCATTTACTCAGAACACGTTGAAGAGTTTATCTTGGCCACTGAGATTTAAGAACCCAGAGGTTAGCCATGAGAGGAAGGTAAATTAGGGTCATATTAAGTGTAGATAGAGAAACAAAGAGGAGAAAATTCAGGTTGCGTTATAAGAGAGTATCAAAAGTGGGAGGAAGAAAAAGTAGACAAAGATAACCTTTATAAATCAGACATTTTTAAAATGTACAACAAAAATTCACTACCTGATCGAATGTGATTCTACATTTTTAACTGCTCACTTTCTGGGTCAGGGTGATTGATAAACACTAGTATCAACTAACAAACTGTTGAGAGGATTATTGGACAGTCAAGGCAGACAAAACTCTGTGATGCTTAATGAGTAATTAAAATGTGGATACACCAAATGCATGAAACTTGAGGAGAAATTAAAGTTTTTGCAAAGCTCTCAATGAATCATTCAGGAATTATTATGCACTATTCACGAAATATCCCTTCCATGCCACAGGTTGCTCAATGACTTCCACATTAACAACTCTGTGTCACCTACCATTGTTTTTAGAGCACCTCCTGCACATTAAGTGCAGGATTAGCCAATTTACTTCCGTAGCATAGAAATTTGAGCAGGAGTAGGCCACTCAGCCCTCAAACCTGCATTGCAATTTTATAAGATCACGGCTGACCCAACTGTAACCACAACCCTTTATTTCTACTTAACTGTGGTAGTTTTTCACCCCCGTATCAAGAATTTGTTCCTTAAAAATACTCAAAAACTCTGCCTACACTGTCCTTTAAGGGAAAAAAAACTGCCTTACCCCTGTCTTAAATGGGCAACCACTTATTTTTAAACAGTGACCCCCCCTGGTTCCAGGTACTCCCACAGAGGGCACATGTTGTCCATATGCACTCTGCCAAGACCCCTCATGATCTTGTATGTTTCAGTCAAATTATCTCTCACTCTTCTAACCTGCAGCAGATATAAGCTTAGCCAATCCAACATTTTATCATAAAACACTCTCCCTATTCCAGGTGATTGGTCTGATAAACTTTTTTTGAACTGTTTCTCATGCCTTAACATCCTTAAATAAGAAGATTGATACTGCATTCCATTGCATCCTCCTTGTGTTCTCTTCATAGTTTTTTTCCTACCTATCTTAGTGGTACCAGCAAGTTTACCGACTACGTTTTTGGTGCTGTGAAGATAAGGCTGTAGATAGACAAGGTGATATTAAGTTGTGTGGGGAGAGAAGTGACAGGAGTTTTTTGTCCTTTGTCTATAAAACTAAATTGGTTAAGAGATGATTAAATACATGTTCAAAATTTTGAGGAAGTTTGATAAAATAAAACAAGAAATCTCAATGTGCCAGTAACCAGGTATCAACTGAAGATCAACAAAAGCACCAAAGGCAAGGTTAGTGGAAATTTTGTCTTACGCATTGCTTTTTAGTGGTGTACCACAGGGATCAGTGCTGGGAGCTTTGTTGTTTGTGATATATAGTAATAACTTGGATGTGAATGTAAGAGGTGTGATTAGTAAGTTTGTGGATGAAACAAAAGTCAGTGGTGTTGTGGGTATTGAGAAAGATTGTCTAAGGCTACAGCAGGATACAAGCTGGATGGAAAATTCAGTGGAGTGTTGACAGATGGAATTTAATCCCAACAAGTGCAAGGTGATGCATTTTTGGAAGTCAGATAGAGGTAGGACATATACATTAAATGGCAGGGCACTAAGAAAAACAAGAGGGCATAGGGAAGGAGTTTGAAAGGGGATTTGAGAGAAAGTTTTTTTACTCTGAGAGCGGTTGATATCTGGAACTTGCTGCCACAGGAGATGGTGGAATCAGATACAAATTGAGATACAGTGAAAAACTTTTGTTTGCATGCCATCCAGAGGGATCATTCCATACGTAAGTACATTGAGGTAGTACAAAAGGAAAACAAAACAAAATGCAGAATATAGTGTTGCAGTTACAGAGGAAATACAGTGCAGAGAGACATATAAAGTGCAAGCACCATGACGAGGTAGACTGAGAGATCAAGAGTCCATCTTTATCATGTAAGAGGTCCGTTCAAGGGTCTTATAATAGCAGGATAGAAGCTATCCTTGAGCCTGTGGTATGTGTTCTCAAGCTATTATATCATCTGCCCAATGGAAGACAGAAGAAGAGAGAACAGAGCTAATGTAGGCAAATGGTATTAATTCAGATGGGCAAAAAAGGTTGGCATGAATGTGATGGGCTGAAGGGCCAGTTTCTGTGCTGTACGACTCTGTGACTCTATGATTCTGTGACTCTTTGACATCAACTTCCTAATCATGGGAATACTGTTTCAGAAAGGATGGTGGAGGCAGAATCCAATGTAACTTGCAAGAGCAGTGAATATGTTACGCTGTGAAAATTATGTGTAGAAAGATCAGTAGAATAGAATCATTAAAACAAAAACTCTTTCAGAATGGCAATACAGCAGTAAAAGGCCATGTAGTCTTTTGCTGTGCCATTAGCATTTCATAAGGCTATGGGGTTGACATTCATACCTTCTGTCTCAGTACTGAAATTAATGTAAGGCATACACAGGGAATTCTGTAAAAAGCTTGAGATTGCAAATAGGGGGGCATTGAGTGGGTGGGGGTGCAGGCCAGAGTCAGGACAATCAGATTTTCCTGCCTGTGGTAAAGTAAAGCCTGTAACTAAAGACAAATAAATATATTGGCATATAGTATAATGCAACAGAATAAGTAAGAAAGTATTTCATTTTGTAACACAGTTTTGGCTGCATCGGTGGAAAGGATGTCAAGAAGGAATAATGTTCAAAATGTGTGTGTCTTTACAGATGCTGCCTTTATTGGTGTTGTGGTACTGTTTTCATGCTGCATTTTGTTGGAAATGGACAGAAAACCAAAAATCTATTGTCAACTGAAACATCCTACTTGTTTTAGTTCCTGGCAAAATGAGTGTACCAAGTTACTCAAAAAAAAATCAACGATGCACTTTTTTATTGTATTTGAGTCCTAGAATGTTTTTTGTTTCAGAAGTTCTGCCTTCATATAATAATATTGGAAAATTAGGAAGACTGAATTGGTGTAGAGTGAAAAGGATTTTATTTTCATATTTGGTAAATATTTGCTTCAGTTAGAACTGTTGTAGGAAATTGCTTAATGAGAGCTTTAAACTCACAGAAATACTGTTTTGTGTTTACAGTGGATGATGTCCAAGTGTCGTGCTATCGGATTCTGTGCAGCTTGTATGCCTTGGGAACAGGGAAGAATGTTTATGTGGAAAGGTAATTACATCATTTTTAACTTTAATTAGGTTTATGGTCAACAAATTGCAAAGACTCTGCAATGCATAGATATGATATTTTTTTAACAAACCCTCTAAGATGTATATTATTCTGAAGTAATCAGCAATGCTGTCATCACAATTAGCTCAGCATTGATGGTAGGTTCATTTTTGGCAGCAAAGTAACACCAAAGTTTATTGAGACAATTTGTACGACTGAAAGGGTAGAACCAGAAAATCACATGCCTGGATCTCAGCAATATGCCGATGTCCACCAGGAATCTTCAGTGATCTCCCTGACAGGCTTCCAACAGCAACGGGAAGTTCTCCAGTTTAACTGCTATGACACCAGAGGTCGGTGCAGGGTACGAGGGCCAAACAGTTGAATGCCCGTCGCTGCCTTACCCTTGCAGTACTGCTCATCTTTGGCTTGGGCAGACACCATTTCCAAACAGGACACAGAATGAACATGGGGTAGATGGCGCTGGGTGGTTTGGGGAGGAGATGTGATTTGACAGAGCCAGGTCTCAGCTTTGTTTCCAGCTGATTCAACAGATTTCAACTCAGACTGTGAACATTGTGCATTATCAGGACCATAGTGTAATTCAAAGTACTAATGACCAACAGCCCTGTAATTGCCTGCTATTTTAGAAGCAAAACTTTCAGCGTGGGTGGGTTCAGGAACAAGAGTACTTATATCATTCCGGACAACAAAATAATCTTACTCAGTCTGTCCTGAATTGTTCATATTCCACTCATTCAGCAGCCTTACGGTAAACATAGTTTAAAACAACAATGCGTGTGCCATCAAGTATGTGCAGTTATTCAAGTGTGATCTGTGCATGAGAGATACCCAATGCCAATAGCGTAAATTCTATTGCAGCGAGGTGCAGAGAGCACTAACGAGCTGAAATGTCTTTCTTTCTTATGGACTTTTCCTTTATCTTATCTGTGTCACAGAATAGTGGTCTCCCCACACCAGACACCCACACTTCCTTTGTCAGATGTTCTTCTTCCTTTTGCTATCCTTATCTATCTCTATTAGCATAATCTTCACACTTATCTGATCACCAAACTCAACCACTCTGAATGGCAGTATGTTATACATTCTCAGCACTCTCTGGATAAAGAATATTCTTCTGAATTCTTCTTTTAACTTATGGTTGCACTCTTTTGCATTTCTTCTCTTTTCAATTCAATCCCTGTAGGAATTAACAATGAGCCTTAGGATTTTTTTAATGCCTTTATTAACTTATGTCACGACGTGTAGTGAATTGTATATTATTACTCAATTTAACAAAGGAAATCCTACCCTAACAAGATTCTTTATTTGTAATATATAAGCTCCTTATTTTTCTTAATCAAATTGGGATACCCAACCCTTATCTGCATTGAAATTTGTTTAACAATTGTATGTCCATTGTGGAAGTTTATTGTTCCCATCTTGTTATTTGTTGCATTCCTCGCTGTAACATTATTTTATCATGCCATTATGAAAATTCTCATAACAATTACACCACCCCACCCTCCATCCCCACTTTCTCCTTCGATCTTTCCTAAATTTGTTATAGTCTGCAATTTAATCCTTTCTGATTTTTTTCCTCTAGTCAGGTCTCAATATTGCCCTCTTTCAGTTCCATGCAATGTTTCATTCCCTCTAGTTTTTTCTGTTTTATTAAGATACTGTGTGCCATACAACTCTGATATTTGAACTCATTTTTAATTGCGGTTACCTTGTAAACCTGAATATATTTTTTAAAAAATCATGAAAGCAGCCTTGTGTTTTAAGAATTCCTTTAACCAACTCCTGTCAATAAAAGGACACAGTTGCAAAAAACACTTTCGGTAGACTGGGAATTGTTTTGCACAGTGTTTTAATGACTCATTCTCACATTGACTACTTTACAATAACAGAGATATGATGTGGTTTTTATGCCAGATTTTGATGACATATTCTGCTCCATTAATGCCTAGTTAAGATGACTGGAAGTTGGTCCTTGTACATGCAAAGGATTGTTACATTTGAGTATTTGCAGGCGTATGTGGCTGAAGGAAGAAACGATAACACATAGAAAGGATTTATATAACACCTTCATATCCTCAAAATGTTCCAATATTTTTCAGAAGTAATGGATTACATTTGAAGTTTACTCACTGCTTTTTTTGTTGTTGTGATGTAAGCCATGGCTCAGGATTAATACTGTTGCTTTTGTGTTAGAAGCCTATGTATTCAAGTTCAACTCTGGACAATTTACACTAATATACATGTGCTTTACTGAGGGAATACTACACTTCCATAGGTGCAGTCTTTTGTGTGAGGCATCGGATTGAATTCTGCCTGCTCTCTCAAGTACACATTAAAGGTTTGCAAGGCACCAATTCAGCCAGAGAACCCACCATGTTCTTACCAATATTTACTCCTCTACCAATGTCTGAAAAAAGATCATCTGTCCATTAACATATTGCATTTTGAGAGATCATGCAGTATACACATTGGCTCTTGTGATTCCTGTGTTACAACAGGAAGGACACTTGAAAAATGTTTCATTGTCAGTGAAACACCCTGAGGTAGCCTGAGATTGTGAAAATGAAAGGACAGATATGTGCCAGTTTCTTCTCTCTTGAAAATCAAAAGAGCTGTAGGTGCTGGAAAAACTCAGCAGGTTAGGCAGCATCTGTGGAAAGAGAAACTGTCACCATTTCAGGTCCAGACTTAATAATGAATTCTCTAACTTTAAATAATGTGTTCTTTCTTCCTGTAAATATAAGAATCGTTTCCATCTACCATCTTTCTCTTTTCCCCTTTGTGTAGAGTCTGACTTGCTGAACACATCCCAGTCAGCCAGAACCACATCAGCCACAAATTACACAATCATTGTACCTTACCCATCTGCCACCTGTGTTGATTCTATCAAAAAAATTCCCTTGGTTTCATCCATTTCACCGCTGCCCAGACAAACTTATTTCCCTCTTCTCTTTTGATGAAGGTTCCCCCATCTGAAACATGAACTATTTCTCCTTCCACAGATTCTGCCTAACCTGCTTCGTTTTTCCATTTTCTGTGTTTATATCATGCTGGCTTAGTTTCTCTTACCCTAAGTACATATAAGTCTAACCTGCTGGCCAGGTCCCATTACCTTACCGTTAACAACTCATTACACAGACTCAGAAGCCTAATGTGCTGGAAACTGTCTTTATTAAGCCATTTTGACTCACCCTGATACAGGCACTATCTTTGTTCTACATATCTCTCCCCACTTCTGTCCTACTGAAAACCAACTTGCATCTTTCTCTGTTTCTCTTCCCACAAATGCAGAGACGATGAGTGTTTCCAGCATTTTCTATTTTTGTCTCTTCTTTCTTTGGCTCCCTTCCTTTTATGATTTTTTTTCTTTCCGTTAATACACAGCAGAGCAGCATGACCAACAATAATGATTTACCCAGATAAATTATTTTAGTGATGTTAGTTCAGAGAAGGGTGTTAGTCAAGATGGCAAGGGAAGGCCTTGCTCCTCTTTTTGGTATATTTTACATCTAATAGAATAAGCACAAGAAGCACAAGGGGCCTTAATTTTAAAGAACATTATTTTACATCCCCTGATAGATGGAAACTCTGCTGCAGCAATGTTCGAGTAAATCTTTCTTACACTGTTTATTGCAAACTTGAAGAATACTTAGTCATGGATGCAGATGGTGTGCATAAGTAAATAAAAACTTATGCTACAGCTAGAACGTATTGAAAAACTGTTATGTTGTATGAATCTCTGTTAACATATCAGTGTTGTAACAGTTTATTTATAAATTATGGCTTGGTTTTATTCCCTGCCACAAACTGACTGCATTGTAAAGCTCCGAGGTCACCTCTGTGCTGTACATGGAGCAGGAATTAAAAAGGAAAGCTTGGGACTGTACACTTCAATAGAAAACTATTACCAACTCTTAAGTTTTTCTGTAATCTGCCTTCTTCCTCATTTTCAGTCAAATACTTAGCCATCTGCAGCCATTCATTTTTCATGACTATTTTGCATGTTCTGAAATGGGTAGCTCTTCCTCACCTCATTTCATGGACTTCCATCGAAAACTTCATCAGTAATTCTGGAAAAATTCTGTTTGGAACATTGTATTCTACTGTGCTCTTTACCTTCATTTGCTCATCAATCAGATTTTAAAGCTTAAAAAACTGTTATAATAGAACTGTTAAACCTCAAGCAGGTGTAGATGACAGAGACTGTTAAGAGAGCCAAGTCAGGCCATGCATTAGGAAACTAGGTCGATCATGAATAGACAGGAACAGCTGGGCAAAAAAAGTCTGTAGGATTAGCCACCATGCCTTCTTTCTGTCCAAATTGTATCTCCACACACATTTACAAAAGGAAGCACGATTTGAAAACTGTTAATGAAGCTTTTTGCTGTAATGTCTGTGTTGCTGCAAGTACCATCACTCAGACTAGAGAGTGCTAACAGCAGAACATCCTCCATTGAAGGCAACCATTCTCAAATTAAACAGCAATGTCATATACCATGGTGTATCAAGATTGTACTATGTGGCATATTGACTCCTTAAAGGTACATACACAGTTAATACATCCAACACTGCTTTCCCTTTTCGAGCAAGAGTAATACAGCCATGCCAACAACTACCTACATGTATTAATTTATGCCATCGGATAAATATTTACGTATGAAATTACACAATTAACCAATTTTAATTAGTTTCTTAATCTTCTTGTTTACAGACCCCACCTCACAATTTGTAACTAGCATCTCTAAAGGGTTCACTTCAGCCATTGGTACACGTACCTCTGGTCTTACAGTTGCATGTACATAAATATTCCCAAAAGTTTAAATATATTGTACATGGTATACAGTTTACATAAACTTCAATACAAACTCCTCACAACTCTAATAACCAAATAAAATTCTGCAATCTATTTGACACACTACTAAATATCATGAAATCAATGGCAACAATCTCTACTTTGGTTACCTTTTAAGCTTGTCAATGCATATAGGCTGACCTGCAATAAGTATTGTCAAATCTTTCATCTTGACAATACTATCAACAGCGTAGATAACTGTGGACTGGCCATGGTTCCATTGTGAGGCAGATGCCACATGCACTTCACATTCAAATACAATAAATGCAGCATCCTGGTTCCAGGCCATCTCAAGTGGCCAGGAATTCTCTATCTGTGGTATCCTTGAAACTGTCATTGATTTCAGCCAGAATCATTTTGTGGAAGATTCTTAACTAACAATATTCTGCAGTTACTCCCTGGGTTGTCTCCCTGACTGTGTGCCTTCATCATTTTCTCACTGGTTAGTAGTGTAGCTTGAAACAACTTCTTCAACAATTTCTTCTTCACTGCTTCTCCTAATTTTGGGAACGACTTTTTAATTTGCCTTGCTCATGTTCCAGTCCACACTGTTGGAAATTCACCAGCTTCTCCCGAAGATAACTATCTCACTTTGTGAACCTTCTGATGACTCAATTTAGTTTGGACAAGTTGTTACTGAGTAAAGTTTTTTCTTCAATGGTTTTTGAAATACACCTTCTACTTGTTGAGATGCTACTTTGCAATTCTGTCTTTTTTCCTTCCTTAGATAGTTTAACCCTAGCCATTGGCTCACTTTTCCTATAGTTAGCTCATTCAAGTTGCAGCATCTAACCCTAGACTGCAAGTGTCTGCTAACTATGCACTCCTTTGAGAATTCAGCCCATTCCATGATTACTGCAGTACACTCATAGCCCATAACTGCAGTAGATAACTGGGCTCAACTGTCCCGACTAGTCACCCTCACCCCTCGGATCCATCTCAACTATGCGTACCAAGGTGATTCTTGAGTAGGCACACAACACTTTCCTGGTCCATCTAAACAGAAGGTGCTGGAAATTTTCCAGACACATATCCCACCACATAACAATGCATCATGTTCTTTTTCCGCATGTTTATAGTTGCTCCTTCTGTAACATTAATGTCTTTATCATTCTTTTCCAATAGGCAATGAATACCATTGAGTATGTCTATTTTCACTTCTTGACATGCATTACGGTTTCCACTTCTAATGCATTTGGGGCCTGCACTCTCTATTAGTTACTGGCTTCTTCAAGAACTTGAATGCGCTTTCTGAGGCTGAGGGTCTCACATTTTTGACAAATGACTGAGTGGAGTTTTTTTAAGGTCAGCAATGTCATTGAGATCTCGGGAAAGGCCAGAGAACAGAGGGGCATGGTGATGCACCAGAAGAGAAGGAGATACTGCTGCTAACAGAAGGCCAGAGACGTGCAACAAATGACCCCAAGCTTTCAGCACTCATGTATCAGCTCTGGTTTTCTGTCAAACCCCACTGCAGTGCCCACGTGGCTTGCCCTTGTTGATGAAATCGTACCCCACCATTACCAACACTGTGGGCTGCCTGCACCCCAGAATTGTGCCCCAAGCGAAACTGCCTCTCATCTTCCCACACAATCTGTCTGCTGGTCATCATCCTGCTTGCTCTCTCAAGCGCTTGGTCCACTGCATTAATCTGCTTCACTTTAGTTCTCTCAGCAACTTCCAAAGTTGTTGAATTATAATGACCCTTCAGGATTTTTGTAATGTCCTTACAAGCAACTTATCTGTTGGCCATGGGACCTGTAAACTCACTGATGTCCATGTCTCTGGCTCTCCTACCCCAACAGCATTATGTCCTTCCTCGTCTCACATCCATCAACCTGCTATTTTCTCTGTTCTTTACTGGGACCTCAGTGATGCTCGTTCAACTTAAAAACAACAAATCCACACATCCACATAAAGAGTGAATGGCCGAGTCCACTATACTCCTTGGGCTTTCTGACATATCTCACTTACATGTCCATTTCCTGCCATCTTCACCGTGCTTTCTCCTACTCAGGGAACTTGGTTTTCCTGTTTCTACATCCTCGATCTCCATCTCCTGTTACTCTCACAGGCAGCAACATCCCAACCTTGTCAATTCAGAGTCAGTGGTTTTCCTAGGTGCAAGTACTATCGGTCGTAGTGGACAGAGCTAACAACAGGACATCTTTCTTTGAAGGCTGTGCAGCAATATATTGAGGTAATACTGAGATATAGTTCATAAAGATATATACACAGTCTATAAATACTACAAGTACTTACTTGTTAACCAGTGTCAAAATTAAATATTGGTTCTCAGGACACATCAGGTCTAATTTCTCTCACAGTCATTTACCTTTCTTTAAACATAGGGTCACTAAAGCTCATTCACTCCATCAAGTCTGTGTCAGTATTTTAATCTACTGGATCCAAGTCAGACTCCTTCTTATTCCCCATGCCCTTAAGCATTCCATTTCAAACACCCATCACTATTTCACACCCATCAATGGATTCTGCCTGAAGTGTAATGGAATTTCTTTATGTGTTGAGATTTGCTTTTGTAACCTTTTATTATTTGTTTTTAAAATTAGCTTAAAAGCTATTGAATTGCTAACCGGGGGGGGGGGGGGGCGTGGGTGGAGGTGGGGGGGGGAGGTGGAGGGGGGAATATCACGATTACCCCTTTCATAACGCTTCATATTCATGCTGACCTCTATGAAACTTAGTCTAATTGAGAAAAGGAACTTGTGGGATCTCTGTAACTTCTTATCTCTAATGATCTCCTAGATAACTTTTTTCACTGTTTTTACAACCTTTCTTAAAAAATGTTTGAGTTAAGATTCAAGATGTTCCTTCAATCAAAAAATTGTAGCATAATTTTAGAGTTATTACTGTAGTCTGTTTTCAGCTATAACACAGTTTCTTGAATATTGGTACATTTTAATATTTCACAGGAGACAATTGCCCTTGTTTGACTACAAAGTGGCTTTATTGTTTTTCTCTTGTATTGTGTCTAGACAGCGACCTGTGCTTGGAGAATGTCTTGCCACACTTGCAGCTGCCATGCCAGTAGCTTTTCTTGAGCCTTCTATCAATATACACAATACACACTCAGTTTTCAATACAAAATCGCCTCGAGAACGCATCAGTAAGTGACACAGTCTTTCTTTGGGGAAAAAGAAATGGATTCAAAGTCAGCTAAACATTATGCAGCATCTATATACCAAATAGTTTGTGTTGATTTGATTGGAATGTGGTTAATGGAGCTGAAAGTGAATTGGTGGCATTAGGTACAAAATTGAATGGTTCGTCACAATTCCAAAGTTTGACATTTATTGTGCGAAATCCTATGGACCACTGCCTCCCCACTCTGTTATTACCAGAGTGGGATCTGGAGAGCCGGGCTTGCTGACATGAAGTCCCTGGACTCCAGTGGCTGGTCTGAGAGGTGGCAGTGCCTCCAGTGGTGGCCCAACAAAGCTCTGCCCTTGAACCCTCCCAAAAGTTTTGACAGCCAAGAAAACCCCACCCCACCCCCAACTCCAGCTTCATCAGCTGTCAAAGTTGTGAAGGTCATTTCATAGTTTTGGCACTCAAAAACATTTAACAAACTATTCAAAATGAAATGAACAATTTTTATGTTTTAAAAGAATGCAAAAATAGATAAAATTAGTTAAAATAGCTAAAGTACCTACAAATAATCAAAAACATTAAATTAAATGGAAATAATTTTTCAAAAGGTCTTCCCACATTTTTGATAATCACAACCCTACCTCCACAGGATCCAAGAGACCATATTTCAGGGAATGCGAGGGAAACTCGGCAAGATTCAGCATTCTGAATCTGTCAGTAATTTTGGCACATTTACCAATAAGAACATTTTAGTTAGATCTCAGCTAGCAATTTTCCAACAAAGTTTGCTTAGTTTTACATATTTTCTTCTGTCCGCCCAAAATATTCAGATTGTTGCTGGCTGCTCTCTCCTGTTTGTTGCATTGCAGTAACACGGAAGATATAGGGGCCCAAGTACCAAGCAGATTTTTCTGCATTCACTCATGACTACACTGCAGCCCCAGACTGTTCTCTGGAAGGCCCTTTGAAAGCTAATGCACCTGCCAGGAGAATATCTCCATAGGCTCACTCTACAAAGTTACTGGGATCGTTCTATACTTCTCTTGAGTCAGCCATTTCTAAACGTCTCATACCAAAATGTAATGGCTCCATCATTCACATCTGTCCCTTCAACTACAAAAGCCCTGCTTCTTGGAATTGCTTCTCTGCCCTTTAAACCTGGTTTTGACTTTGGTCATCAGAACTACATTTGTAACTTAGCATCAGTTTTCCTTTCATTTGATGATGCTCTTGTATGCACCTTGGTATGTTATTATCTTATTGTAAATATAAGTTGTTCTGGTTATAATATTGCCGCTAAAAGTGGATCTTGAGCTTTTGGCTTGGATTTTGCAGTCGGTCAGCAAGCAATAGCACTTGCTGCTTGTGTCACTGATAGATCCTCACAATCTAATCTGGCTTCTGACCAAGTGAGGCTCCATCTACAGGGTACCTGCAACATGTTCGAGCAATGCAAGAAATAGTGAGGCTCTTCCACCAATCTGATTGGTAAATCCTCAGTAAGAAATGCAGAATCTAAATAAGGAATTATAAATTATACCTAAATGATGTACAGAAAGCAAAATAATGATATTGAGGTAAAAGTGGACTAAAAGAAAGATAAAGCTTAGACATAAAAAGTTAGAGGAGAATTCTTTTTTAATTTTCCAACACTAATATCTGAGCGAATGAGATGCTTGTGAAATTAATTGTTCAGGGCTAAAGAAGTTAATTAGCAGTAACTAGTTACATTGAATTCATGGCATAAGAAAATCACTTAATCTTGATTACACTAGGCCTAATGTTCTGCCATCCTTTGTTGGGAGCCAGTGGGCAAGTAGCCTGAGTGCATATCATCTCAATGCAGATTCCATCTGACGGAACTGCAGCAGTGCACTCTGTCAGAGGAGGGAACTATCTCTGACAATAGCTCCCATGTATACATTTTTGACTATGCACATATGGACAATGGAAGTTGTCATTTAACACTAGGATCTGAGACCCTCACTGTTATTCCTATTGCACATCTGGCACATTGAGCTGCAATGGCCTAACCTACTAATGATTTATTCCTCTATAAATCTGACTCTGTACCTTGCAAATTGCAGATGCAAAGCGAAGGGCTTCAGATCTTATTTTTCCAAATATTGTGTTTGTTCCAAAACAAATTCTAATCATCACACACTGCAATCCTCCTCTCCCCACCCACAAACCATCTCCATAAGACCCATTAACTTCATGGCAACGGAGATGGGCAAAGACCCAGAATAATGATCCTTTGCCTCTTTCTCTTTTGCACCTGAGAGAATGGTCATTACACAGGGACAATGGTCAAAAATACTGGATTAAGCACTGCAATGGTCAGTATCAATATAAAATGTGAAAAAACACAACTTATCCAAAAGTTAGAAATTACCTTTAAATGAAATCAATGGCCTTTTTTGCGCAAACTTGTGTTTTTGAATGATGTAACAAGAACTGCTCCCAAGTTACTAATCAAAGAAGTGGAGCTGAATAACGGATAGTCCTGGGAATTGCAAACACCATCTTCTTGCTGTTTGTTTCTCACCAGTATGCCCTTGAACTTTTATACAATTTAACAAAATGATCATTGCTGATCAGCTACATAGAATTAAACTAAGATAAATCCACTAAATTAAAATAATTAAATGAAACAAAGAAATATTATTGAAGCCACTGTGTCAGCTAATGAGTCCCACTCTATCAACCAAATGAATTAGGGTGGGATTTGGCAAGACTTGTTTATGTTAATTATGTCTAGTCACTCAGCAAACAGAATATATTTGAATCAGTAAACAATGGGCTGGATCATACTTGACCCAGACCTTGCTTTGCATTTGCCATTACAGAGTCCCCATAGCCATTCACTTCCAAACCAAAGTTTCAGCACAAACTCTATTTACAAAGGGCACTACAAAGCACAGCAACCAAAGCTCATGACCTAAACTTCAGCAAAATGTCTAAGTAAAAGCTGGGGCTTTCTCCAGTAAATTGCAGTGAGTGGAGGGAAGACATATCACAAAAATCTAAAGCATTAAACCAATCCCGGTTGGTCACAGCAACAGTATCTGCAGCAATGATTGACTCAGGAATTTTCCAGTCATCTCCCTTTGACCAAGACAATGGATATCGTGACACACAACTGTGGGCTGCATTGTGTTTTGTTATTTGATTTTTATCACGTTGTTATAACTCTTTCTGAGAAGATCCTTTACTATGAGATTTGTTAATTAATCTTGTCTCAATTCATATGCCCAGATCAAAAATAGCATTTTCCCTGGTTGGTTCCACCATGGATTGATGTTAGGATCTGTACTAGTCCTCAAAGCCACCTACGCCCATTCAGTTTGTTCAGTCTATCTGAAGATTAGCTGCTGCATCGCTCATCCATGCCCATAACTGAGTGATCCATTTCTCTCCTGAGCTACTGCAGCTTGCATGTTTGAGAATTTTGGTTCATTCAAACATTTACCCAATCCCATTTGCCTTCACTGACCAGCCTTGGCTCCAAGCATCCATGAACCTCTTATTAAATATTCCCATTCTTTCTTCGTGGTTTCTCTTCTCCCCATCTCTGATTCTCCTCCAAGCCCCGAATCTCCTCAAGAACTCCAATGTAGGTCTGTTCTGCATCCTTTTGCTCCCACTGCTGCTTAAACCCTATATGCTAGAGCTCTGCCTCCCTGAGCATGCTTGCATCTTATGACTGCCAACTCTGTATGCATTTCCTGGGGTGTCATCATTTGACATCCAGCCTCCAGCTGTGACATTGAATCAAACCACCTTTCATAATCAATAAGTAAATGTATTCAAAGAAAATTGATTGATGAATTTTTATTTGGGTTGCTCACAATAGTTGACTGGAAATAAGTCTTGAAATTTCGGTGATTTGAGGACAATCCGCCTTCCTGTCCTTTGGAATCTTCCTTAGAAAACATCTGTGAGACACAACTTTTGAATACTCTTCCCTTCTAATATCTCACACTTGACCTTATTGTTCATTTTTTAAGCAGCTCTTAATTATAAAATTCCCATCCTTGCTTTCAATCCCTCCATGATCAAACTCCTATCACTTTAGTCTCTCCTAAGTCCTATAACACTCCAGCGTACCAGCAAGTGCAAAATTCTGGCTCCGTGAGCAACCTTAAACACAAGTGCTCCAACACTGGCAACCATGCTTTCAGCTGCCAAGGGCTGAAACTTTGGAATGTACTCCTTGCCTTTCTACCTCTCTTTCCTCCATTAAAATGCTGTTACAACTTAGCTCTCTGGCCAAGCATTTAGGCGTCTGCTCTAATACAGTAAAACTCCAATAATCTGCTGTCCGATTGTTCAGAAATCCTGATGGTTTGGCATCTGGCTCACCTGTGATGTTTCCTGTGCTCCCTTTAAACTCATTGGTCCCATTCCTGTGCTTGCTTTGAACTTACCAGGAATCTGTTCACAGTGCTCCCTTTAAACTCAATGGTTTCACTAGAAAATTTATTTTACTACTGTGTAACATCAAAAAATAATCAATTTAAATGTGTTGCAGGATTAATGGGAATAACTTCAACTAGTCCAAACAATCTACCAGTCTAGCACCACCAAACTCCCAACAGTGCTGGATTATTGGAGTTTTATGAAATCTGCTAATTTTTGTTTGCTAAGTTACCTTGGGAATTTCTGTTTTATGATGTCACATAAATAAAAGTTGTGGTTGTTCTAATATTCCTTGGCAAAAGATGTTTAAATCTTTTTTTCTAAAATTCCAGGTTGTTGCTACAAAATGCTCCTTATTTCAATAACATAGCCAACCAACCTAGATAGTTGGAATCTTTTTTCCAGGGCAAGGGAGCCTAGAACTGGAGATCACAGGTTTAAGGTGAGAGGGGAGGAATTTAAAGGAATCAGAGGGGTAAGTTTTTCACATGGAGGATAGTGAATATCTGGAATGAGCTGCCAGAGGAGGTGGTGGAGGCAAATGTAATTATAGTGTTTAAAAGGTGCTTGGACAGGTACTTGGATAGGAAAAGCATAAAGGGATACAAGCCTAATGCAGGCAAGTGGGTTTAGTATAGATCAGCATCACGGTCAACGTAGACAATGTGGGCCTAAAGGGCCTGTTACTGTGCTGTACAATTCTATGATCTTTGCCAATGCTAAATGGAGTGTAAATGCAGGGTGATAATGACACTTAATTTGCTTTGGTAGTTCTAGGTTTACCAGATACTGTGGAGGAGGTGTGTCCAGAGGTACCTCAATTAGATGCACTAATAAAGGAGATCAGTGAAACGGCAGAGTCTGGAGCTAGATACACAGAAATGCCTCACATCATTGAGGTGATTTTGCCCATGTTGTGCAATTATCTGTCATATTGGTGGGAACGGGGTCCTGAGAACAAACCCAGTGGGGACTGCTGTACTGTCGTCACCTCTGAGCATCTTAGTGCAATCTTGGGCAATATCCTGAAAATCTTGAACAATAACCTGGGCATTGATGATGCTTCCTGGATGAAGAGACTGGCAGGTGAGAATGCAATATATTTTTAATAGCCCCTTTGGGGACCTAAGTTTTGCTAATAATATCCCACTTTGTACTTGTGGAAGCAACGTATCTATTTTGCCTTGATCAACCTATAAATGCACATGCATGAAATTTGATGAATATTAAATAATATCCAAGTCAAATTACACATCATTTTATGGTGAAAGGGTAGTTATACTCCATTTCTAAACTGAAGCACAGCAAACTGGAAAGAAAGAGGCTGCTTTGCTGCAATGACTTCTGAATACTTAGTACACTCTAAATGCCTTTACAATTGATTAATTAAGCACCTTGAATAGCAAAGGCCATTCATTTCATTGAGCTGGTTTCACCATTTGATTGTCTCGTAGCTAATTTGTACCTTGACTCTATCCTTGCAGCTTTGCTCTACAAACTTTAGTCACCCTTTATAGCAGCAAAGCTTAGTAACCCTATAAAAACAGACTAGTAATTTTTCAGTTGATCTAACCGATGTTATATGAGGAAGATAAATCCAGATTTTCACTCCCTCTTGTGAAGAAAGCACCACCTTGACATCATTCCTGAATGGTCTAGCAAGGAAATGGTAGCCTGGATTATGGAATCAGCACCGAAACATCAGGGTGCAAAGAAAACTGCACACGGAGATATAGTAATCTCTGTGGCATGGGTTTCCACTTTACTGTCCAGTTCAATGAGACATCTCGTGTTCAGCAATCCTCAGCAATCAGAGAAAACTTAGCAGAATATCAGGATCATTAAATAATAACTTCTTCAAAGATCCTTAATGTGCAATACCACAGCTGAAATATTACTTCAGTAGTTTGGTCTCAGGCTGGGAGCTGATTACAACAAACAAACGTGCATAATGCCTGAACCAGCAATGCACACTTTGTCCGCAGGCTCTCAATACACTATATGTTGGATGATTTCCCTGAAGTATGGTAAACACATAGGGTATGATCATGCACAATGCATACAGTTAATTGAAAAGACGCCACACAAAATGTATTGCAACATGTACTCCATGTTAAACTACCACCTTCTATTTCTCTTTGAATTCTCCAGTGTATGCTCAGCCAATTATCAGCAAAGCTAAGTCTGATTTGCTGAAAAACCAATTCATTCCAACACTGGAGAAACTGAAGAAGAAAGCAATAAAAGTTGTAATAGAGGAAGAACAAATGAAAGCCGAGTATAAGATGGATTTTCAGGAGACTGAGCTACTAATCCTCAATGAATTCGCTGTTCTCTGCCGAGATCTCTACTCCTTCTATCCAATTTTGATCCGCTATGTGGATTATAACAGGTGAGATTACTAACATGATTGTTAAGCATCAAGGTCTTTTTAAATTTCTAGTGACTTTCTGAGCAATTGTGGATTCAAAGCAAAGAGTTCACTACATACAGCTGCATTGGAATAGACATTTATAGTTCGGTATCTTTTGGCTAGGATAGAGATTCCCGCTCCTAATAACTATCCAACCACTTGTGCCTTGATTGGATAACAGACAAAAAGACATTCTACTGAAATAAACTAAAGAACACAACATAGTTTTTTTAATGAAAATTAGATCATAATAGAAATTTGCCACGACAAAATTTCACTTTGTTATTAAATATTTCTCATCTTATTATTAAAAACAGTTGATGATCATATGATCCCTATGATAGTAGAGCCTTAAACAAGTAAGTATCCATTACGGAGGGAAAAACCATTTGGAAGGCAAAATACATATTTAGAAATATATATATATTTTACAGTTATTATATTTTGAATATTAGAATTAATGTAGTGATATGGAACTTTACAAACCCACTTTTTTATCAGATGGAAAGCAGTCCTAGATTATCTGTTTTCTGGGTATCTCACATGATGAAAGCTATACAGTACTTAATTTCCCCATAATTCTACTATTATGCTTTATTTTTCTAGGGCAAGATGGCTAAAGGAGCCAAATGCAGATGCTGATGAGCTCTTCCGTATGGTGGCTGAGATTTTCATCTTGTGGTGTAAATCACACGTAAGGAATTAATTTATAAACTGGTCTAAAAGCTAACTTTAATGATGCTTCACCCTAGAGCAGAACTTTTATGTTTTTGAACATTGCAAAAAACTTCAAGTTTTACTGAGCTGCTCTTTGTAACAGCAAGTTGGTGCTCCCAGTTCCTGTGTGATGCTCTCAATTTATTACCTTTCCAGCACTTTGCTGTACACTCCTTGCCTGCCCACAACCAAGGTTTGCTCCCTCGCTTAATACATACTTGATGCAAATCTCTTGAACTGTGAGAATTAAAGCTGACCAAAATTAAACAGAAACCTTCACACCTACTGTAATTCACTCACTGAATTGAGATGACCCTTCCTGTCTTCAGATAAAAGATAAATTAGACATTCTATTGTTAAAGATTATAAAGCAAGATTATTAAAATTAAAAGTAGCAGAAAATGAAAATAGAATTCATCCAATTATAAAATATTCCCAGCTTTGACAAGCCTTTCCAACTGTTTCTAAAAATCTTTGATAATCAGAGACATCTAAAAACAGTTGAAATAGATTTAATTGTTTAAAAAATTATTAAAACAGTAATGCAGTAAAATAAAGAAAATAAAACATTCCACTTACCTTTTCCATTCAGGTCAGAGACCGCATTCAAATGAGTGGGATGTGCTACATATGTCAGCCATGGCTGGTGTAAGGTTGAAGGACCAGATGCAAATTACATCCTGACCCTCAGCTCAATACAGAGTCACATCACTGTCAAGAGATCAGATGTGCCTATAGAATCAGCTGCATTCAGTATGCATGCAATCAGTGTCTTAATTTTAAATTGTAATCATAAGCGGTAGCCTTTTTAGTCAAAAAAGACCATGTTTTCCTCACGATCTTTTGCTGAGTTAGCAAATAGTAGGAGAGATTATCAGACGAACATAATTTAATCATTCCCTGCACATAAGAACTGGAGCTTGCACATTAGCTGCTAAAACCAGCTTTTACAGGAAAATAATGCATAGAAATTCTCATTCTGATAGGTAAATGGGCCTATTGGACAGAATACAGTGAGCATTTTGATGAGATTATCAATTCAGAAACATTGGTAACTGGTGGAGTAAAGGTAACATAATGTAAGATGAGAGCAAAACACTACCAACCTTTCTATTTTTTGCTTGCTGTTCTATAGAATTTCAAACGGGAGGAGCAGAATTTTGTGATTCAGAATGAAATCAACAACATGTCTTTCCTGATTGCAGACAATAAGAGCAAAATGTCCAAGGTAAATATCAATTACGGATCCCTTGACTTGCTAAATATATACCCTGGATTTAATTTGTTGCTTATCTTTGAGCTGAGTTGTTTCAGTGTTCTGATAAAGTAGCTAAATATAGAAATCAGCAGAACTGAGGTAATTACAGGTGCACATTTGAAACTGGATTTCACATTGTAAGTATTCTTTAATATCATATAACTTCATGTATTGAAAACTTCGAAGAGAAAATATTTGTTTCACTTCATACCAATTGGTGAATTATTGATCTGGCAATGTTTCTGATCAAAAACAATGGAGAAATGCCAGCAAAGGAAAGGGAGTGGAAGATGAGCATTTGCTTTTTCAAAAATGCTGAGCCACAACAATTAATGTATTTCAAAGACAGAGGATTGCTGGAAGAACTCAGCTCGTCAGGTGGCATTTTTGGAGAGAGAAAAACAGAGTCAATATTTCCTGTCAATAACCTTTCATCAGAACTGGAAAAGTGAGAAAACAAAGGTATTTTATTTCGCAGATAAAAGGATTAGGTGGGGTAGTGGGTGTGGGGTGTGGGGTGCAGGATGGATGGAATGTCTGCAAAAGAGTGGGGTCCAAAGTTGTCAAGGTAACAATTACTTTAAATATTGGCAGTTAGAGACAGAAGAGAAAAGGAAGAAAGGAACAAATTGAAATTGAAACATTCAGCAGTATCTGAAGAGAGAAATAAAGAGCTGGTTACCTCAAATTGTTCAATTCAGAATTGAGTCCCGAGGGCTCCAGAAATAACCTGTGGAAACTTCAGGGCAGGAGGGCCACATATTGACATGCAATCAGAATTCTAAATGTGACAAATCTCTGACCTGTATCCCTATAATCTTTATTTAGATACAAACTATGAATTCCTGACTGATGTTTGGTGTTTGTAGTAATGAAGACATTGTCATCTCTGTTCGATAACTGGAGGACATTGTCACCTCTGTTTGATCATAGGAACATATTTCCTGAAGCATTACTCTTTTTATAGGAAGTAAATATTAAAGATGTGAATCTGTATGTTGATTCAATGAATATACGAATATGCTAATAGAAAACAAAACAAAAAAAATTAACTGAGTGTATTTATTATTAATCAGGTCAAGTTCTTTTAAGATATGAAGGAAGCTTGAGTTTTTTTTAATTAAACACTATAAAGGTTTTAATAGAAAAAAATTCCTTTCACATTTTGACTCCAAGGTGAAATGCATCTCAGAATGAAGCTCTCCCTATCTGCACATTGGTCAGTTGCTTCCAATTCCTTATATATTTGGCTCCACGGTACTATAGAACATAGAGCAGTACAGCACAGGAACAGGCCCTTCGGCCCATAAAACTGTGCCGAACTAATTAAAGTAGTAATTAAATGCCTAACTAAACTATCCCTTCTGTCTACACAATGTCCATATCCTACCATTTCCTGCACATTCATGTGCCTATCTAAGAGCCCCTTATACACCTCTGTCATACTTGCATCCACTACCACCCCTGGCAGCGCATTCCAGGCACCCACCATTCTCTGTATAAAAAAAACTTGGTCCACCCATCTCCTTCGAACTTACCCCCGTCACCTTAAATGCATGCCCTCTGATATTAGACATTTCAACCCTGGGAAAAAGATACTGGCTGCCTACTCTATCTATGCCCCTCATAATCTTATAAACTTCAGGTTTCCCCTCAGCCTCCTCTGCTCCAGAAACAACAACCTGACTTGGTCCAGCCTCTTGTTATCAGGCTCTAATCCAGGCAGCATCCTGGTAAAACACTTCTGTACCCTCTCCAAAGCCTCCACATCCTTCCTATGATGCGGCAACCAGAATTGAATGTAATAGTCCAGATATGGCCTAACTAGAGTTTTATAAGACTGCAGAATAACTTCCTGACTATTGAACTTGATGCCTCGACTAATAAAGGCAAGCATGCCATACGCCACCTTTACTGATCAACCTATGCAGCCACTTTCAGGGAGCTCTGCACTTGGACCCCAAAATCCCTCTGAACATCAACATCGTTAAGGGTCCTGCCATTAACTGTGTACTGTCCCTGTACATTTGATCTCTCAAAGTACAGCACCTCATACTTGGCCAAATTAAACTCCATCTGCTATTTCTCTGCCCATATCTGCAACTGATCTATATCCCACTGTATCCTTTGGCAATCTTCTACACTATCCACAATGCCACCAATCTTTGTATCATCTGCAAATTTACTAACCCACCCATCCATATTTTCGTCCAAGTCATTTTTACGTATCACAAACAGCAGAGGTCCCAGTACGGCTCCCTGTCAAACACCACTAGTCACGGACCTCCAGCCAGAATAAGTCCTATCGACCACTACCCTCTGTCTTCTATGGGCAAGCCAGTTCTGAATCCAAATGGCCAGTTCACCGTGGATCCCACGATTCTCAATCTTCTGGATGAGCCTCCCACGTGGGACCTTGTCAAAATCCACGTAGACAACATACAGGGCTCTACCCTCATCAATCACTTTTCGTCACGTCCTCAAAAAAAAACTCAATCAAGTTAGTAAGACGTGACTTGCCCGACACAAAGCCTTGCTGACTGTCCCTAATTAAGCCATGGCTCTCCAAATGCTCATAAAGTCCTTTCTCTAAGAATCCTCTCCCATAACTTCTCTACCACTGACATGAGACTCACCGGTCTATAGTTACCAGGATTACCTCTGTTTCCCTTCTTAAACAACATAACAACATTAGCTACTCGCCAGTCTTCCAGGACCTCGTCTGTGGCTAGAGAGGACATGAAGATCTTGGTCAAGGCCCCAGCAATCTCATCTCTTGCCTCTCTCAATAACCTGGGGTATATCCCATCAGGCCCTGGGGACTTATCCACCTTAATGTTCTTCAAGAGACCCAACACTACCTCTTCCTTAATCTCAAAATGCCCGAGCATATTAGCATACTCCACACTGATCTCACTATCCTCCACTTCCTTCTCATTGGTAAATACCATTACAAAGTACTCATTTAAGACCTCACCCACATCCTCCATCTCCAAAGACATGTTCCCTCCTTTATCCTTGAGTGGTCCTGCCCTTTCCCTAGTTATCCTCTTGCTCTTAATGTAGGTATAGAATGCCTTGGAATTCTCTTTAATACTACTTTCCAAGGACTTTTCATGGCCCTTCCTGGCTCTTCTAATCCCTTTCTTGAGTTCTTTTCTAGCTTCTTGGTAATCCTCAAGAGCCCTGTTTGATTTTAGCTTCCTAAACCCTGAATACACTTCCTTTTTCTTCTCGACTAAATTGACCACCTCTCTTGTAACCTCCCTTGCCATCCTGTCCTTCCTTCTTACTGGAACATACCTGTCCTGCTATGTACTTGCCCAAAAACAGCTGCTCCCAATTAACTCTCCCTAGTTCCTGCCAAATACTCTCGTAGTTTGCCCTGCCCCAATTTAATAGTCTCCCACAAGGTCCATACTTCTCGTTATTCATAGCTATCTTAAAACTTATTGAGTTGTGATCACTGTTTCCTAAATGTTCTCCCACTGAAAGGTCAATCACCTGGCCAGGCTCACTTCCCAATACCAGGACCAGTATGACCCCTCCTGTAGTTGGACCATCTACATACTGATTTAAGAAACCCTCTTGGATGCATCTAACAAATTCTGCCCCATCTAAACCTCTTGCGCGAAGGAGGTCCCAGTCTATATGGGGGAAGTTGAAGTCACCCACAACAACAACCCTGTTGTTTTTGCACCTTTCCCTAATCTGCCTGCATATCTGTTCCTCAATGTCCTGGTGGTTACTGGGGGGGTCTGTGATATAATCCCATCAGAGTGATTATACCTTTCTTATTTTTGAGTTCTACTCATGTGGACCCAGTGGATGAGCCCTCCATTCTGTCCCCTCTGAGTGTAGCTGTGATGTTGTGCCTAAATAGTGTGCAGCTCAACCCCCCACCACCAACGCCCCCCATCTTTGACCTCCCTCTGTATCTTTTCTAAAATGGTGAAACCCTGGAACACTAAGCATCCAGTCCTGTCCCTCTCTCAATCAGTTCTCTGTAATGGACACAGCATCATAGTTCCATGTACTGATCCATGCTCTAAGTTCATCATTCTTACTCTGAATACTCCTAGCATTAAAATAAATACACTACAAATTGTCCATCCCATCTTGTCTTCTACCTATTCCCTGCCTATCCTTCCTTACAGACTTACTGATTGTGATATTTACCTTCCTCTCAATCACTCCGCTTACTGACCTGGTGCTCTGGTTCCCATCCCCCTGCCAAACTAGTTTAAACCCTTCCGAGTAGCACTAGCAAACTTCCCCACCGAGATATTGGTTCCCCTCCAGTTAAGGTGCAACCTGTCCCTCGGGTACAGATCGCCTCTGTCCTAGAAGAGGTTCCAATGATCCAAGAACCTGAAACCCTGCCTCCTGCACCAGCTCCTCAGCCACACGTTCACCTGTTCTATCTTTCGATTCCTGCCCTGACTAGCACGTGGCACCGGGAGTAATCCAGAGATTACTACCTTCGAGGTCCTGCTTTTCAGCTTCTTTCTTAACCCCCTATATGCACTGCGCAGGACTTCATCCCCCTTTCTACCTATATCATTGGTGCCAATGTGCACCACAACCTCTGGCTGTTCACCCTCCTCCTTGAGAGTGTTCTGCAGCTGCTCAGAGACACCCTCAACCCTGGCACCCAGAAGGCAACACACCATCCTGTTGTCTCTTCTGCATCCACTGAATCTCCTGTCTGTCCCCCTAACTATCAAGTCTCCTATAACCATTGCCCTTCCTGACTTCATTCTTCCCCACTGAGCCTCAGAGCCAACCACAAATGTCTCCCAAGTTAACACAAAATTGGAATTCTTACTGAGAAAGTTTTTGTATTAAATGGGAAAATGAGTGCCAATTCAAACTAATGTTCTGTTGAGGTTGAGGGTTAAAGCATGTTGCTGTAGGTACTTAATTCAGCAAATATCTGTCAGGATCTGACCTAGAAGTGGTAATGGTGCCAAAATGCGAAGTTTCATTCCCAAGTGTTTACATCTCACCTTTTGGGCTCAAAATCAAGTCACTGAAATGGTAACTGAATCATGAAATGTGCATTTAGAGTCCCAGGGGTTAACATTTTATATTAATTAACAACTCTAAAATAAAAACACACTTAAAATCTGTCAAGTTGACTTCATCTTTCTTTTATGGTTGTCACAGATCAATACAGATGGTTAAAACATGTGAAATCTGTTCATTTTAAAATTATTTGATGTTTTAACTTATTACTAATGTTTTTGTATTTATTTTCCCCTGTGCCTCTCCTCCTTTTCAAAGCGATGTAAACAAGTTGGCCTAAAGGTCAGATTGCATGATCGCATCATCATGCCAAAAGCTCCACAGCAGGCTTGGCGACCTCAGGTTTATTAAATGACCACACTCACAGCATATGCAGTTGTTTGAAAACTGTACTGTGCTCATTGTCTGAAACCTTTGCAGAAGACTAACTGTGCTTGTCATAAATTGTACAGCTTCTGAGAAGTATGTGTGAAAATTCAGCTCTCAAAGCATAGCTTTCACACAGGATATATAGAGGCTAATGTGTTGCAAGCAACAAAACAGTAAATTTATTCATGTGGTTCATTGAATTTTAGCAGAACTGGGAGATTAAGTTGCTCTCCTAAACTCAATAGTTTATTAAATTTTTTCAGTGCTCTGTGGTAAATGTGAGAGTAATAATTTTAGTAAAGTTGTAGCTGAAAACATGTAATATCACTTGACTGGAGTTGTAGGTTCTTATTTTTCCAGAAATTATGTTGAATACTACATGTTTTACTACCTTTGTTATAAAATAGGGCAATGGCATTGAAGGAAATGGATGTTGGATTAAAGCTTTAAGCACTTGTCCATCTAACATAAAGTATACAACATTGAACTGTTCTCAAGTGCTAGGTTTAGCATGATTTTATTGGATTTTCAGATCATAATCAGATCAAGACAGGGTAAAATTTAAGATTTCATGTAATGTTCGAATTCTTTAAGAAGAGACAGTCGTCGTCCTTGATAATCTGAAGTAATTTATTAGTCAATCTAATTCTAGCAGATATCATTGCAAGTTTGGATCTCCAGGCTGCCTAGGAAGCTGAAATTCAGCAACTGAATAAAAAAACTGAGGGAAAGGATTGACCCAACGTAGCTGGTAGGAATAGGGTAGGAATCCAGTTAAAGCGATTGTGCAAAACCTTAACCACCCCATTCAATTGTAATTTCCAAACTAGCCCCCATTTTAAATGGCCACTTTGTTAGATTTCAGTAGAGGTTATTCAGCCCATTGTTCCTGCACTGGCTCTTAGTATGACTGTATGGTGAGCTCTATCTCTCCTCCTCTTCCCAAAGACACGGAATCTTTATACTCCCTTAATTTATCCACTTCTCATTTGAAAGCCACCATCGAATCTGCTTCCATGCCTCTTAGCAATGTATTCCATATCACAACTAATTGCTGTGTTAAAAGAAGCGCACTCATGCCACTATTGGTTTATTTACCAATCACTTGCCTGGCTCAGGTGGCTGCCTCATTAATACATGCAATTTGGGGTGCACCAATGACTTGTTAATGGCTTGAGCTTTGTATACTAGCTTCATGTCAACTGCGGTGAAGAAGATAGTAACAGAATTCAGAAAGACGTGAATGTATGGAATCCAGGGGAAGCTAACGATATGGAAGTCAGGCCTGTAACTGAAGTTGATGATCAGCCATGATCTTATCAAATGGCAGTGCCGGCTCAAGGGGGTAGATGATCTGCTCCTGCTCCTATTATTACTTTCTTACCTGAACTGCTGAAATGAGCAGACATATAGCATGAATTTTAACACAAGGAAATGAGAAGTCGTAGTTTGATAAGTAGAACAAGAAGATGCAATATAAACCAAGTAATGTAATTATTTTATGGACAAAGGAAGGAGAAGCTCTGCACTAATTAAATGAACAGCAATCAGAGAACACAGATTGAAGATCATTTGCAAATGAACCAGAAACAACGCAAGTGCGTTTTTTTTGTCAGTAGTTTATGCTGATCTAGAACGCATTGTCTAAGAGGCTGGTGGAAACTCATTCAATAGTAACATTCAAAGAGAAATTACATAAGTACTTGGGGGAAAAAATGGAGGCCTATTGGGAAAGAATGGGGTTGTGGAACAAGTTGAACAGCTCTTCCAAACAGCGGCACTGGAAAAATAATCTAAATGGCTGCCTCCTATGACATGTTATTCTGTGATTTATACTGCAGCACATTGCAATCCTGAAACATTTCTTTAAGAAAGTAGTTTGTAGCAGCAAAATTAAATGTTCAAGCAGCCTCCTAGGTATAGCAACATCATACTTTTGTTGATGAGTGGTTGGTTTGTTTCTATGTCAGAGTGTTTTACTGCTTAAAGCTGCAACAAGCCATGGCCTAAACAAAAGTGTACAGCTGTTAAAGTAGGCCAAGAGAAGCTGAGAGTTAGTATCATTGAAATCAAAGCCAGTGTGCATCTAACCTATCATAAGCACAGCTTACCAATACATTCCATTTGCATTTTCATCTTTGTGTTACTTGTACTGGTGTATAACTTCTCCACATATTTAAAGCAATGCATTTTCTTGGATCATATTCACATCACTATTGTGTATATGTATGAATGTGTGTTGGGGCAGTAATATTAGTTAAATACTTTACTTTTGTAGTAGCTGACATGACAGCTATATGAAAATAAGGTTGGTTATGTCATAATTTATACAAAAACCTACATTGTTTTTCTTCAGTGATCCTTCTGTGAGATTCTGTGTTAATCTCACCGCCTGCACGCTTCAATACTGCAGTCGGTTCCAGTTTATTATATTAAAGGGATGTGCTGTCAGTTTATCCTGGACTACAAACACTAAATAGCTGTTTACCGAACATTCAACTGTCATGGACTAAATTATGTCGTCATCGCGCAGCAAAGTAGTAAAGAAGTGATATTTTTCACCTCCCTATGTCAAAGTGAACATTATGGTTCTCAGCATTTTTCTAACAATTACACGGGTGCACGTGCATAAAAGCTTTCAGTTTAAGAATCCTTTTAAATCTTCCAAGAAAATAAGACTTCGTCTTTCTATCTCTAGTTCAGTAATTGAATGATATACTCATTTAGAGAAAAATGAAGTGTGATATTACTGAAATGCATGGGACTTGACAGGATAGATAGTGTGAAGATATTCCCCCCATGTAAGAATATAGAAATAGGGCAAAAAATGTCAAAGTTAGGGGTTGCCTATTTAAGACAGCGATGAGAAGGAATTTCTTTTCCCAGCGAGTAGTGAATCTTTTGGAATTGTCTCCTCCAAATAATAGTGAACGGTAATTCATTGAATTCATTTAAAGCTGAGATAGATGGATATTTAGACCAGGTGAGTTGGGGATCCTGGAGAACAGGTAGGAAGGTGGATTTGGGGCCAAGATCAGATCAACCATAATCTCACTGAATGGTGAAGCAGGCTTGAGGGGCCAAATGGCCTACTCCCCTTATTCCTTTGTTATGTTCTAGTTCTTGATCCATGCAGAAGTTTCTGTGAAATGAAACTAACCAATATGGTAGCTTGTATTGATCCCTTTGGTAAATTGCATAATGTAGAACTGATACATACATGCAAGAAAGTTGGTGTTTAGATCCTTGGCTTGCAGTGATTTAGTTAATATTGTCAGAAAACAGTTACATGTAATAGGAACAGGGACAGTTTCAGGGAGCGATAGTTTAGAGTGTATGCTATAGATAACAAGTAAGAGAAATCTCACTTTCAATGCGCCTTTGATCAAATAACTTACCAACATTTGATTTCTGAACTTGCTTATAAGGAATGGCTTGTCAGTTGAGCAAACAGACTATTTCTATTTATGGATCCAAATGCTAGCATTATAATACTTTCAGGAAAGGAGAGGAAACTTTTGAGTGGGTGGAGAGATGTGTTGGATTTGTAATTTCTGTCAGCATTCAGAACTTTGTGTGTAGTTGGAGTTCAAAACATGGGATACATTGCTACATTTTGTCAGTACCACACAAACATACTCTAAACAGCATAACGTATTTAAATTTTTGAAAACATTATTAATACAAAATATTGCATTGTTATAAACAATTTAATTTACTTCAGGCAGAAGGACAAAGCCAGGAACGGAAAAAAATTAAGCGCAGAGGTGACTATTACTCGATACAAACATCACTGATTGTGGCAGCTGTTAAAAAGTTACTTCCTATTGGTTTAAATATGTGCACAGCAGGAGACCAAGAATTAATTTCATTGGCCAAGCAGAGGTACAGTCTGGTAAGTTTCCAGTTTTTTTCTTGAGTATTGTCTCTTCTAAATTTTTTAAACAAAACAGCAGAATCAACAAGCTTGACATCACTGTTAAACCTGCATCTAAGTATCCCTAGGTTGGATCAAGATGTGATGGTAGAATTTTGCCCATAAGTAAACAGATAACAAGAATAAATCATAAATATATCTGTTGCTGCCTTTTCACAAACATGAAAACATAATTTAATCTGGCCAAAAGTTTTGCTTAAAGCTGTATTGTTCCATCAACAGAAAGACACTGATGAAGAAGTTAAAGAATTCCTTGCAAATAACTTGCATATACAGGATAAGGTAAGATTTATACAAAAATTTCTCTAAGAATGTGATCATATATTACATCCAACCTTGTTTTCTACTTGATTCTACTGAAAGGTCTCAGCTAAACTATTATTCAGGTTTTGAATTTCACATACTGAATGTTTTACAATTTCCTAGCATTTAATATTTTTAGTCATGACTTTTTTTAACCATTTTATTTATTACTTAACCTGCATTTTATTTTAAACACTTGCGATCCTAATAAATCATCTAAGCATGTCTTATCCTTGTCAAAGAAACCTTGTTTAAATACTCTACAAATTACTTTGACAAATTTGGATTTTCTCCCAGTATTATAATGTTCACAACAAAAAGGCAATTTCCACAAACAGGCCAACTTTTGAATGAGCTGAGACCCATGCCCTTGTACGTAAAAACTCAACCATCCTCACCAGGAATAGAAAGGAGACCAGACTGAGGCTAATTTGATTGCACAATTATTCTGAAGGAGTAGATTCTTGATAGCAACCTTGAAACTGAGTTGTATTTGTGAAGCAGGAGGAAACCAAGTGTTATTGAATGGGGACTTATTGTGACTGCAACCATAAACTGAATGATACACTCAGCGAGACACTTTTCCCCAGAGCTTGGGATCACAACAGTGCAGGAAGAAAAGGAACACGCTTGGTGGAGAGGTAAGGTTGCCATCAGTAGTCGGCAGCCAATACAAGCATTATACAGTCACAGCAGAGGAAAGAGAATATTCAGTCATATTCCTGACTTGACGTATTAATCATTCGTCATCACTGGATTAAAATCCTGAAACTCCCGCCCCAACTACCTTAGCCACTCAGCTGCTCCAGTTCACGACCGCTGCTCTATGATCTTGATGGCATCCAGGGAAGGACAAAAAGTCCTGGTTTCAACCAGTGGTGCCCACATTTTGTGGATTGGCTCTTAGGAAACGGATTGAAGGTCATAATTCAACACAGAATCTGTTAAAGCTTTAACGTAATTAACAGCAGAGATAACACTTGCATCTTGACTGATTTACAGATCGAATATCTGGGGTCTGGCCAGCATTTTGAAACATGATCATCAAAGGCAACTTCCATTGTAACCTAATTTATATTTAAAGTTCTGTGAAATAACAGGACAATTCATTATTTGATGTCAAATGTGTCGGATCTGGTTATTTTTGAATCCACAGGTTCTTTCAGGAGTCCAGGAATGAGTTGAAAACAACTTGGTGCTTCAAAGTTTTATTGGAAAAGTTTAAAACAAAGAAACAGTCACAGAGCACATGGCACTAGCTTTGATGAGCCGAGACAAAGGGAACAAAAGATGAGCTCAGGCCAGGGGAGATGAGCAAGAGAGAGATTAACAAAAAAAGTGACACCTTTTATACCTGAGATAAGAGATGCTTCTTAGCTAACAATAGTCCAATCAGGAAACCTATTAGATACTTGTGACCAAACCAACCAATGAAAAAACCACGTATTCACCTGATGGACGAACCAATAAGCTAGTAAGTGCCCATTCCTTGTGCTGCCACTTGAGGTGTATTAAACATAATACATGTTTAAAAAGCTAATTAAAAACAGTCGAATCCAACAAATGCAAATATATGTGGTTGCTTTCTGCCTGCTTTAACAATCCTTCAATCTCCCATTCAGTCTGATGACCCAGCAGTTCGATGGCAGCTGAATTTGTATAAAGATATTGCCAAGCCTGAAGAGAGAATGGATCCTCAGAAGATCGTGGAACGTGTGCAAAAGATTTCAGCTGCTGTTTTTCACTTGGAACAGGTAACCAGAGCAAACAGCAATAATCATTAATATAAAAGAGTGTTAAAGGCTATAATCCTGTCTAGGAAAATAAACAATTATCTTGTGGACATCTTCAGGAGGTTCCATTTACCCTTAGTCATCCTGACTTATTAATAATGCTGTTGTATTATATGTCAGGATGACTAAGGGCAAATGGAACCCCTGAAAATGGCTCCTACTAATAGACTTCACAACTCTGACTGAATTTCTTAATGATAGCAATATGTAGATCTCTAAGCTATCCAGTATGCTATTGTAAATTAGATGACTTGTTAATTCTCCAGTCATTTAGCAAAAAGGATAATATGTTTACGTTTTATTACACAGGTAGCATTTCTGTGATTTCAGAAATTTTTTGTCACTGTGTAGAAATGTGCAAGGCTCCCAGTTGGTAGATAATGAGCTTGTCACGCTCTCCAAATACATGCAGCAGGTGCTTAATACTGATCTGATATATGCTTCTGAGCTCTTTGGTAATTGGTGCATCAGTAGTATGTGAGCTTTATCCTCTGTATGTAGTAATGCTACAGAACTAAATTTGGGAGAATTTTAGTGCATCCCAGGGAAAATATGTAATGGATAGATTCACACAAAAAAATCTACATTTTTGGGAGTTTTTGTTAGGATTCGTTCCCTTCAGAGCAAAATCTAATGGAAAGCTTTGAGATAGTTGAAGAAAATTACAATTGGTTCTCTTTTCAATGATATCCAATGGCTCATTTAAAAGAATGGAGCCTCCTTCTGCTTTAAGAAATAGCCAAGTTAATAAATGTTGACAATGAAAAGGTCCTCAGTATATTAATCAGTTCTCTCATGACACAGAATCTGGAGGAAAAACATAAATGCCCTGATTGAATAAAGTTTTGACCATTTAAGGCAGTACTAGTCATATTACAGTTGGAATCTGTCAACACATCTAGTTCACCAGCTTGTCTCTTCATTGAGAGTACCAGGAAGAGGTGCCAGTCAAGCTTTGAAATGACAAAGACCCTCTAACATTTGAAGAAATATCAACCTCAGTGTAACATAAACAGGGGTGAATTAAAAAAAAACCCTATCCTGGACTCTGAATGGCATTCACTACTCTTGTCAATGTTTTTGAGGGCTCCACAGGGGATCTGTGAAAGCTGTGAGCACCACTGAATCGCTTCAATCAATCAGATTCAAGAATCTTCACGGAGATGCAGTGTCATTAGATAGCAGGAAACATAAATCACAGTTAAATGAGTTTTAGGAAGCAAAATAAAGTAGACTTTACAGCATTTATTATCATTACTATATCTTTTAAAACTCAATTTGCTCTTGAATGCAATAGCCTTAACTTTCTCAGTTCTTTTTAGTGCCGAACTTGAGATGAAATGCCCTGAGCACATTCCATAACGCAACACATCCTGTGGAAAAGCAAGGTTTCTCTGGGAATCCCTGAATTCCCACATCAAGCTGTGTATACGTAGAGGCCAAGAGATGCTGTCAGATAGACTCCATTACAATTAGCACATTCTAGAGGCTTCTACTTCATGGTGTGTCCCTTAATCCCTGAATTTGCTAATCAATCCACATTTTAATAATGCACCATTAACACCACATTTTTCCAGCAAATCTGGACCTTCATTAAGCAAGTAAATACGTTTTTTTTGTTTAGGTGGAGCAGCCACTGAGGTCAAAGAAGACAGGCTGGCAAAAACTCTTGTCAAAACAACGTAAACGAGCAGTGGTTGCCTGCTTCCGAATGGCACCACTTTATAACCTGCCCAGGTAGAAGTGATGCTGTGTTTTGTATGTCAGGAAATAAATTATATCTGTGATTATCACTTCTATTTATTCTTTATCTTACTTGGCTACTTCCTTGAATTTTATTTTTTATTTAAATTACGGTTTACATTTTAAAGATGTTTCTTGGATAAAGCTTCCTTTTATATGTTAACAATCACTCCCACTCTTCATTTCTAATCTTCTGCTTCCATGCTGCATTCACTGTTCCAGAAGATGAGCGATGCCCTGTATTTTACTGCTCGGATTAGAACATCCACAGTAATTTTTCCCTGTTAGCTTTTCTTCCTCCTTTCCTGTAAGAAAGTTCCTCATTTTAGTTTGGAGCCCCAAAGCTGCCAAGAGTTGGGTCGAGATTGTCATGTGAGAAATCACATTGCAAACCTATACCTTTTAAGTTCTTCTTAACTGTGAGATGCTTGCCAATCAGTATTTATGTTAATTTAATGAAGTTTATGAAGCTCATCAAAAAATCATGCTTGTTAATTATGTTATATAGAATATATATGCACTTTTGTCTTTGGCAAACAATTATGTACACAGTTTTAAAGAAAAATCATTTTAATGCAATGAATTAATTGCAGGAACCATGCTTTAATTCACATTAAGTGGAGAAGTATCCCACAGTTAATTCAGAAACATCTGTGCTTTTAAATTGATCGATGCAAAAAATGTATCCCTTTTCTTTAGACACAAAATTAACATTTACTTCCTGACCGCCTATCAACATCTGTGGCTGGAAAAACTATATAAGAAAACTGACTTTGAGAATCTTATCGTCTGTTTGACGGTAAAGTAACATTTGATTGATAGACACTGCTTCCTGTCCTGTGCAAACATTCTCCTTGGCACATCAACTATGTTCAATTTGTACAGTAAACCTTACAGAATCTGATTGGTCAATCCATCAACCAAAACCCTTAGCAATCTTGCATTCAGAAAGATATAAAGAATAGCACAAGTGTTTAAAGGCATAATAAATCCACATACTTTTAGACACCTATGATGTTTTTACTATTGTAAAGTTAATATATTAAAACAAGTTATTGATGCTGCATTCATTGTGTGTCTATGTTATAGCAATGAGGACAAAGGATTCTTACCAATTATAACCAGTGCAGTGTTAGGTTTTGTTGTCATATGAAATTTTATGCCAGTTACTTTTGCACAGAAGGTGAGGATGTATCAACAATAATACTTCTAGTGAGGTATTGGAGGAAAAGTGTAAGGGAAGAACCAAATTTAAGCAGTCCTTCAAGATTCAAGAATCCCTTTTGTTGACTGTTACCAATACTTGGGCTAACTACAGTGTAGTCCAAAATTATAATTAAAATAAATGAACTCTATGACATCTGCAACTAACCGTAACGGCGAATGACTGTTTATGATGAAACAGCATTCATCCTATTTCTCTTTCCTCATTTGTTTCTTTCACTTCACTCAAACATGGACACCTAAGCTCTTGAGGACCATTTTATATGCCATTTATACTTGAATTAGCGCTGTCGTGATATGCAATCTTGATACACCATTGACCAATCAGAGAGCTGAAGTTGTACAAATCTCTACTAATGGACTTTAACTGTTATTTCAAATAATAACGTCTCCCTTAATCTACTAAAAGCTGTGTCTCACCTCCCACTCCTTCCAATCTTACTATACCCTCCCGCTTCCTAGGCATCGTGCTGTTAATCTCTTCCTTCAGAGTTATCAGAAATCATGGATAGAGACAGAGGAGTACTCATTTGAGGAGAAACTAATTGAGGATTTAGCTGTAAGTACTGGCCCCTGTGCGACTGGTTTCTACCTCTAGCACAAGTGGCCATGCTGCATTCTGCAAGTAGTGCTGTTGCCAAGCTGTCTACAATATGTGCAACTTTTATCTGTCAATTATAAAAGGTTGGTTTTGGGGTAGTTGTTCTCTCTTGATGCTTTGCATTGGAAACTGGAATGAAAACTTGGCTACTGTGAATGGTAGGTACCTTTTGAGCTGAGTAAGACGGACTGGCTTTTGCACTCATCAGCTTGTACTTGGCACTGAATCTGAAATAACACACTGTGGAAGTAATAATTAGGTGATAGTTGTCTGCAAGAATTGATTATTCTGGAGAAACAAAGCTTTAAACAAATTGAAAGGCCTTTCTCTGTGAGTGAGATTTGATCTGCATTCCTAAACTAAGAACTGAGTGCTATTTATAATGCACAGTTTCTACTCAGAATATATTTTTATATTTTAAGTATTACTTTCACCTCTTTCTCCATAAAAATGATCTAGCCCAGCGGATGGCAACTGACCTACTTCTAGACCACTGACAATGTTCCCTGCAACTAGTTCCCAGGAGGCATTGAAGAGTGACATACAGTAATTGTGCATAATTCTTCTGCCCTCCCAGACATAGAAGTATGTCAGTTTCCTTTTGAAAGTTCAGACAATTGACAAAGCTCTAAAACCTCAATGTCTGTGTGGTGGAACAGTGTCATTAGCCACTAACTTTTATTTCTCATTGGATATGTATTGTATGAGAGAAGATCCATGGCTACGAATATTGATATGCATTGGAGAGCTACTGCTGCATGCTTAGTCATGAAATGATAGATCACCGAGTGTGTTACAAGGCTGCAAATTACCAAGAACATGCGGGCAGGAGTAACCCATTTGGCCCCTTGGTTCTGCTCCACCATGCAACAATGCAATGGCTAATATTCCACCTCAAGACCATCTTCCTGCCCCATTTTCTTATCTCTTGCTTTCTCTACTATCCAGCAATCTACCAATCTCAGTTTTGTAAATGGCTGTCGATGGAGCTCTACCCTGCAGGGGTGTGGGACAGTTCCAACAATTCACCACCCAGTGGGTGAGAAACCTCTCCTTATTTCAAATCGAATTGGTTTACCTCTAATTTAGAGAGTGTTCTGGACTCCTTAGCCAGGAGAAACATCCTCCCTGCATCTACTTTGTTGATCCCTCAGGATATTTTGTGTGTCTCAATGAGGTCATGTATCATTCACCCAAACTCTAGAGATTAGAGACCGAGCCTACCCACCATATCAGCAACCAGTCTGGTGAATCTTTGCTGCACTCCCTATTTAGCACATATCTTCATGATAAGGAGACCAAAATTGTCCAGATGCAGTCTCACTGAGATCCTGCATAATTGCAGTTAGACATCTTTGCTCTTGTTCATATCATAAAACATTGCAGCGAAATATATAATTTATAAAATTATCTTTAACAGAGATAATATAAGAGCCTTGTAACAAACAAACGGATACTAATTTTAGTTTGTATATAATCATGAAATTTTACAAATTGCATTGAATGTGAATGTGTTACTAGGCTATGCTTGCCTATGAACTAGTGTGCTGAATGTGAAAGGTATAAGGACACCACTTTTAGTAGCTGAAATTTTTTGGTGGATTTATTGTGTTGCAGTTTCATTTATCAAGTCTTACCGTTATAATATAGTTCACATTGACCAGTATATTGTGATGCCTGGAATATGGAATAATGCAAGAAAGATAGAACATTGTTATGCATTAAGATGAAAGATAAATTGTAACAAAAGCAAAAACGTTAAGATTGAGTCAGTTTATTATAGTCTCTTTCTGTAGTGAGGATTTTCACTGATAATTGAAGTCTTCACTGCCTTTCTGGGGTGAAAATATATGATTTTTTTTACTGGTATAGCCACATTGTTAATGTTGCTGATTTAAGCTGGTTTTACTGGTTCATTCTGGCGCAGTTGCACTTCAGCTACTATTTGTATTTCTTCAGATAAGTAAGTAGTCCAAAGCCATGGGTCCTGGCTTAGTCTTTTGTTAATTGTTAATATATGGCAGGACTGTTACTTGTCACTTAATGGCCAAGGACTGACCAACACTTACAAGAGAAAGTCTAACCACTTCCTCTTGAAGTACAATGACACTATTTTCACAGATCCTCATCCACTAATCAGAAAGCCATCTTGATCAGTCACATAAATGCCATGGCTACCAAAGGTGATCTGAGGCTCATTATTCATTGATGAATGCCTCACTTCCTGACTCTCAATAGCTTTGATAGCACCAGCCAAATAAAAGGCGTTCATTAGGTCAGCATCTCATCCTCTAGTCCTTGTCACCATGCCTGCAGTGTGTGCCACCCATATGATGCACTGCAGCAAATGCCGGGATTTCTTTAGCAGCTGATTGATAGAATGCAAACCTGGGCTGAGAAGTGGCAGATGAAGTTCAACCCAGATAAGTGTGAAGTGATATACTTCGGGAGATCAAATTTGAAGGCAGAATACAAGGTTAATGGCAGGACTCTTAGCAGTGTGGAGGAACAGAGGGATCTTGGGGTCCACGTCCATAGATCCCTCAAGGTTGCCACGCAGGTCGATAGGGTTGTTAGGAAGACATATGGACTGTTGGCCTTCATTAGTCGGGGTATTGAGTTCAAGAGCCGCAAGGTGATGTTGCAGCTCTATAGAACTCTGGTCAGACCACACTTGAAGTACTGTGTTCAGTTCTGGTCGCCTCATTATAGAAAGGATGTGGAAGCTTTAGAGAGGGTGCAGAGGAGATTTACCAGGATGTTGCCTGGATTGGAGAGCATGTCTTATGAGGATAGGTTGAGCAAACTAGGGCTTTTCCCTTTGGAGAAAAGGAGGATGAGAGGTGACTTGATAGAGATGTACAAGATAATAAGAGGCATAGATGGAGTGGACAGTCAGAGACTTTTTCCCAGGGCGACAATGGCTAACACGAGGGGACATAATTTTAAGATGATTGGAGGAAGGTATAAGGGGGATGTCAGGGGTAAGTTTTTTTTATACAGAGTGATGGGTGCAGGCACTGCCAGCAGAGGTTGTGGGGGCAGATACATTAGGGACATTTAAGAGACTCTTAGATAGACATACGAATGATAGAAAAATAGGGGGCTATGTGGGAGGGAAAGGTTAGATAGATCTTAGAGCAGGATAAAATGTTGGCACAATATTGTGGGCTGAAGGGCCAGTACTGTGCTGTAGTATTCTATGTTCTTTTCCCAAACCCACAAAATTGGCCATCTTGAAGAATTAAATGAGCAGATGCAAAGAAACGTTAGCCAGTTTCCCTTCCAAATCATATACGGTGGTGATTAGAATATATGTTGTAGTTTTTTTCATTGTTATTGTGTCAAAAAATGCAACACTGCCAGTTAAGAGGATTGAATAAGCAATTCTGCCTGTAATGGTTCAATAAGGCAACTTTCCATGACCACTAGGGACATGTGATGAACACTGGCCTTAACAGTGATGCCTACTGCGAAAAGGAAATTGCCTTGCAGTGGATTAACCAAGAAACAGCATTGCCAACATCCAAGGGCTAAACTGCCCTACTTTCCAAAGTACATGACTAAGTGAATGTGGAAAACTTGGGAAAGTAGAAATATCTGTTTAGGTATAGGTGATTCATCTTGCCCCATTGGGCTTCAGATGACCTTCCCTCTGTCACAGTGTCAGGAGTGAGATCTTTGATTCTTCAGTATTAATCTCCATTCACAAGTTCTCCAACAACGAATCATGTCTATGCCAGTTTACAGCAGAACTAAGTTAGGACTGATAAATGGCAGAGCTCCAGACAATATAATTGCTATGCAACAATAATGGCAAACAAGAAGCCATCCAGTCAGCCACTGCTGGATTTCAGTAGTGCCTGGTGACTCCTGTATCCCCTACCATCTCTATCTTGGCAGTCATGGTTAATCAGTATTGACAAGTTAACCCATACCCTGGTTACAAGATCAGGATGAAGCTGGGCACTTAGCCCCTACTGGCTCATCTGTTGATTCTTCAAAACTTCCCCACAGTGATAAAGCTCATAATCAAAAAGAATGATGGAAAGTAACAGCTTACATAGGTCCTACTACCTTGACATTTTGAAAAATTAAGCACTGGATACTGCAGCATTGTGGTGAAATTACTAGAGCAGTAACAGAGCATAGAACAGTACAGTACTGGACAGGTCATTCAGCCCACGATGTTGTGCCGATCTTGATGCTGATTTATACTAAATGTCCTCCTCCTGTGTATCATCCATATCTCTCCATTCCCTTTATATTCATGTGTCTATCTAAAAGCCATCAAACTGCATGCTTCCACTACTACCCCTGGTACCCTATTCCAGGCACTCTACCACTCTCCGTGTAAATAAAAAAACTTGCCCCTCTTATTGCCTTTAAACCTCCTCCTGCTAACCTTGAAAGCATGTCTTCTGAGAAAAGATGCTGAGTGTCTACCCTATCTATGCCTCTCATAATTTTAAGAGCATCTATCAGGTCTCCCCTCAGCCTCCGACGCTCCAGGGAGAACAACCCAAGTTTGTCCAACCTTTCCTTATAGCTCATACCCTCTAATCCAGGCACCTCTTCTCCACCCTCTCCACAGTCTCCACATCCTTCCTATAATGGGGTGACCAGAACTGCACACAATACTCCAAGTGCGGTCTGACTAAAGTTTTATATAGCTGCAGCATGACTTCCTTACTCTCACGCTCAACACCCCTACCAATAAACAAGTCTACCACACTTCCTGGATTAAACTCCATCTGCCACTTCTCTGCCCATATCTGTTATTGATCTATACTCTGCTGTATTCTTTGGTCATCCTTTACACTGTCTACAACTCCACCAATCTTGGTGTCATCTGCAAACTTGCTAATCCACCCATCTACATTTTCATAACATAATCTGAGGACTGATTGATGAGGTTTCCAATCCCACCATGGCAGTAAATTAAATTCAAGTGAATAAATAAATCTGGAATGAATAAGTTAGTTTCAGTAATAGTGATTAGGAATCTGCCAGGTTGTTTAGAAACACTGTCAGTTCCCTAGTGGCCTTTGGGGAAATCAGTGCAGATTGGTAGTAACATCTCCTCCTCGCTGACAGTCAACACAGACACACCTCAAGGATGCGTGCTTAGCCCACTGCTCTACTCTCTCTACACTCATGATTGTGTGGCTAAGCACAGCTCAAACGCCATCTATAAATTCACTGATGACACCACTATTATTGGCAGAATCTCAGATGGCGATAAGGAGGCGTACAGGAGTGAGATAGATTGGCTGGTTGAGTGGTGTTGCAACAACAACCTCGGACTCAGCGTCGGCATGACCAAGGAACTGATTGTGGACTTCAGAAAGGGGAAGTCGGGAGAATGCACACCAGTCCTCATTGAGGGGTCAGCGGAGGAAAGGGTGAACAGCTTCAAACTCCTGGGCGTCAATATCTCAGAGGATCTATCCTGGGCCCAACACATTGATGCAATCATGAAGAAGGCATGCCAGTGGCTCTACTTCATTAGGAGATTGAGGAGATTTGGTATGTCACCAAAGACTCTTGCAAATTTCTACAGATGTACGGTGCATTCTACTGGTTGCATCACTGCCTGGTATGGAGGCTCCAATGCGCAGGATCGAAAGAGGCTGAAGAGGGTGGTAGACTCAGCCAGCTCCATCATGGGCACAAGCCTCCCCACCATCTAGGACATCTTCAAGAGGCGGTGCCTCAAGAAGGCAACGTCCCTCACCACCCGGGATATGCCCTCTTCACGTTACTGCCATCGGGGAGGAGATACAGGAGCCTGAAGACACAAACTCAACGTTTCAGGAACAGCTTCTTCCCCTCTGCCATCGGATTTCTGAACAGTCCATGAACCCATGAACTCTACCTCTGATTGTGGAATCTGCCATCATAACTGTTCTGGTCTTTCTCTGATCCCTGACCCACAATAATGTTGTTAGTTCTTAACTGAAATGATCTAGCAAGCCATTCACTTCAAGGACATTAAGAAATGACCATTAGGTGCTGAATTGTCAATAACATCCCCTTCACAAAAATAAATTAAAAAAACACACAAGACACAGAAGTTCACATGATGACAATAGCAAATTGAATGAACACTGGTCAACGGTTGTTTGTCATCAATATTAACAATTTGGATGACAATATTGTTAACATGGGTTGTGAGTTTGCGAATGATGCCAAAATTGGTGGTGGTGTGGTCGGTGGAGAAGGTTATCTGAGCTTACAACAGGATCTAGATGAACTGTGGAAGTGGACCAAGGAATGGCAGATGGAACTTAACTCAGACAAGTGTGAGGTGTTGCATTTTGGTCAGTTAAACCAGAGTAGGACTTGCACAATAAATGGTAGGGCCTTGGGGAGTGTTGTAGAAGCTATAGAGGCAGGTACAATTACAGTGCTTAACAGACATTTGGACAGGTACATAGATAGAAAAGGCCAAGAAGGATATGGGTTAAACACAGGCAAATGGGACTATCTCAGATAGACATCTTGGTCAGCATGAACGAGTTGGGCCAAAGGGTCTGTTTCCATGCTGTGAGATTCTATGACTCTATGATTCAATGACATTCAGTGTTTTATCATAAGGAGAGAAGGGTGCTAAGCAAAAAAAAGTAATTGATATATATTTTAACATGAAAAGGAACAGGTAATGAGGCAAAGGCCAATTTATTGGTGCATATCAATGATTGGGCCACTTTCATCAACATGATTTAAGTATCAAGTAGAACTGCAGCCTAACAACTGGCTGTTCATTTGCTGAACATTATACCAAGGCAGCAGGACAATGCTGCAGGAAGCCATGCAGAACAGTCCCCAACATGTTATGTAACTAAAGAAGTGACAATGGTAGGGTGAAGAAATGGGGTGAGTATAGAATCTGTCAAGAATTATAGTTACAGGAATTAAAGGGAGAAATACCTGGGAGCAAAAGAATCCTGGGTTTCCTTGGAGAATCTAGACTTATGAGACTCAAAGAAAGGAAAGGAGAAACCTTTCAATGCTGCTTCTGACCATGGATTCACTTCCTGACAGCTTGAGCTTGCTGATCCACCAATTATTCCCTGCTCAGATCTCCCAGATAATACTGCATACAGAGCCTGCTGACAGAGTTAGAGCCTGATTTGTTTATTTAAAAAAAGGATCGCAGCAAATTGAGCCTGGTGTCCCATTACCTCGATAAATGTGCAGTCATGCAAAGTGGGGTGAGAAGCCAGTGCGCTGAACTCCTGTTTCAAATTGATGGTTCACCCAGCATGGTTTCCAGCAAATGGAAAAATTAAAATTCCCTATATGAATAATACACATACATTTCACTCCAGTGTTAGAGAGCTTGGCAACTACACACATAAGGATTTATTCCATGCCTTTTTTGGCCTTTTGCCACAAGTCCGAAGTTGACTGGACTCTGTAGGTGAAAATTTCTCAAGTTTTATCATGAGCTATCAGCAGTAGTGTTCTTTCCACAACACTTCTCTGTGTCATCAGCACTATCAAAGTAATCTGTTTTGATTTTAACTAAACTACATCTATGCCATCTAATATATGAGCATGCCTTGTAGGGTAACCTTTTCAAAAAAGCTTCTGTTTATTCAAGGCAATGAGGGTTTCTTTTAATCACTTTGAACCTTGTGAGAATTCTCTAATCTGCCTAATGTACACACTAAAACACAGTGGAAAGAAAACTTGTGATTGAAATGCTTTCTCTATGTTTTTAGATGAAAAACTGATGCAAAGCCTTATGCTGTTTTGGCTATCTTCTACTTATTTTGTTTCCATATTTCAAGTTAGCGGCTTTACTTAATAATTTTAATGAGTCCAACAGATACCAAATATGAATGTCCTTGTTGTAGCAATATGCACTGGTTGTCATTTAAAAATGTTGTTGCATCCACTGGTCCAAAACAAACCTTTGAATGTGCTTAGAAATCCGCAACTGTATCAGAAGAGGAGGAGGAAGAGATTGAGAAGACACCTGATCCACTTCATCAGCTTATACTACACTTCAGTCGTACTGCCCTCACTGAACGAAGGTACAATAAGGATCTTCCTCTACTGATATTTAATACTGATATTTTTAAACAAAAGGTATCCCAATTGGAAATTAAGGGAAAACACTTCCTTGTTCTAGGAATTAATTAGATGTGAACAATGTTAGACTGCCCACTGTTCTTCCAGCTTGTAATAAAATCATCTCCTATAAGATGTATTCAATAATGTAACATAAGAAATAGAAGCAAAAATAGGCCATTAATTCCCTTGAATCTGCCTCATCTTTGAGAAGATCATGTCTGATCCTTTACCTCAAATCCAAGTTCCTATCCAATCCCTAAATCACTTGATTCTCATCATTCATCAATCTATTGATCTGAACAACTGAGGTAGAAAATTCCAAGGGTGCACAACCTATCGAGTAAAGAAATTTCCCCTAGTATGAGTCCCAAATGATTGACCCCTTGTCTTGAGACTATGGTTAATAGTTCTGGACCTTGTAGCTGGACGGTATAGCCGCTTAGCATTCAGTCTTGCCACTCCCTCTCAGCATCTTTTATACTTCAATAAGATCATTGCTCTCAAACTGCAAGGGGTATGGGTACATTCTGCTCAATCTCTCCTCATTGGACCAATCTTTCTTCCCAGTGAGCAAAGTACCATGAACTCAGAGACCAGACCTGCACTTGCTGTTCCAGGTGTGGTCCTGGAGTCTTTCCTCTTTTGTTACAACCTTCTTACCATTAAGCCCAGCATAGCAGGTCAAGTAATGCAGCTGCCTGTTAATTTTTTATTTAGTGAACCACCACACCCAGATCCATCCTGCCGTTTAAAAATATTCCACTTTTTTGTTCTTTCTGCCAAGGTGAATAATCTAGTAATTCCCCATGTTGTGCTCCTTCTGCCACCTCTCAGCCCACTTATTTTATCAGTCTATGTTTCTTTGCATCCCCCTCCTAACTCACTTTCCCACTGTGGCCTGCTTTACAATGCCTTGAAGCGCGAGCAAACCTGGACACATTTCACCCCCTCATTTCACCTATCATTAGTGTAGATTATAAATAGTTCAGGGTTCACTACTAATCATTGAAGCATTCTAATAATATCATGCTCATATGCTGCCCGTAAACCTCTGAGTCCTTATTTTATACACAAACTTTTGTCTGTCACTTTATCAAATGGCTTCAGCAAATCCATATATACCACAGCCACTGATTTTTTTCCCTTTGTATTTTTTGCTCATTACAACCTCAGAAAATTTGATTAGATTTGCCAGACATTAATTCAGCAACCAATAGTTGCTGAATCTTTGTAAAAAGGTCATCCCAACTGCTTCAACAGTTATATCTTTTGTTGTTTATAGGATGGCTTTCATCAATGTTTTATGTGACAAATATATGTTCAAAAATGACTACAATGCAAAGTTAATTCATCCCTTTATCACCTGTTGCAGTGCAATTGAAGAGGACCCTTTATACCTCGCATATGCCGACATGATGGCAAAGGTAAGCTATCTGGAGTGTTGGATAAGTAAAACAATATCTTTATTATTAAAATACATGTTGAAACTGTCCCTACATCATGATGTTTTCATCAATATGCAGATGACAGGGTGCTAAGGAATAGTGCAAGGGAAAGTCATCAGTGCTCATCTTCTGGCTTCTATTAGATGAAGAAAAAGGGTGGAAATCAACAATTACTTGGATTATGGTGGGAAGCAAAATTCAAAATATGTTTTGGTGAAAAAAGGCACACTGTCCCAATGATGAAAATTTATAGCCAAGTCTCAATAAGGAGACAAACCTACTCTGTTTCAGTCAATGCAGCTGAGTGCAATGAATAAAGTGTAAATGGCAAAAGCCTTGAATAGCAATGAATTTTGAAGGGAAACGTAAAGAAGTTTGATGACTGTTGATTTGTTAGTAGGATTGGAGGGAGCAGTAATGGGTGTGCTGAACCAAATGCTAGGGAGATTGGTGATGTGTAGTGTGTGCACTGAGTGTAGAGGCCATTCAGAAAAGAGGAGAGGCTACCACTTAAGGCACCAATAAAAGATACTGAAAAGTAAAACAAAATATTGACCTGACATAGTAACTCTATTTCTCCCTCCACATGTGCTCCTTGACCTGCCAAGTATCCCCAGTATTTTCAGTGTTTAACCAACAATGAATAAGAGAGGCAGAGGCTAGCTGTGGATTTTTCACCCTCCGCTGTCTCTCACTGCTTCAGAAGTAGGTTGCCTATACTTGTTGCTAATCACAGAAGCACACAGGAATTCAAATTTGGCAGCTTTTGGAGGGCCAAGCCTGCTTGGCCTTGTAATTATGGTGCAAGTATGTCTGGAGTCTAGAACCTCAAGTTGTACATGCTTCAACTGGATGATGATTGAAGGGCCTGTAACCCTGCTTACCCCTCCCGCTCCCTTTGTTCATGCCCCTCATAGTAATGTCACCAGGAATCTACTATGAAATATAAACATCAAAATGCACAAAATGATTCTGTAAAATTGCATATTGCTGCAGTAATCATGTCATCAGTCCTCTTTTCAAGAAAGTATTCTTTGTCAGTGCCAAAGAGTCCAATGCAATAGTGTCCATGGAACTGGACTTCAAATTCAGATTAACTCATTAATTGTTAAGCACGATTGATCTGTTCCGAGACAGCACAAGATCTAATTAGAGAATGTGCAATAATTGAGGTTAAAATGCCAGTCTAATTACCAACCATCCTTGTGGTCATTGCCTTTAAGATGTTCAACTGGTTATGCATTTTCTGACTTGGATAACAGAGTATTTTATGAATCTAGTATTCTTGAGCATGAGACATGATGAAGCTAATGAAACAAATGCTTCACTTTTTTTGCAAACTTTGTTTTACAAAGACATTGCAATGCTTGACTGGTTTGCTGAGCAAAATTACTTAATTTTAATGCTTTGTTTCAACGCTTAGAGCTGCCATGTTGCTGAGGAAGAAGATGAAGAAAAAGAAAAAAGCTTTGAAGTAAGTTAATAAAAGCACGTTGTCAAAATTGAGCTTGTTTATTCTGGAAAATCGCTACATTCTTTAAAATAATGTGCTAAAAATGGACAGTAGTGTCAGTGATATTGGAATAATTATGGAAAAGTTTGTAATAATATACAATGGACTGTGCTAATTAATAGACATTGAAATCCTGAGCCTTCAAGTTCCCAAGGCATCCCTCATTGATGTGTTATATCTACAGTATATGCAAAACAAAACTGAAGCAATTATCACAGTGTAAAGGGACAGAAAACCAACCCATTCAACTAAGTACTGTGATGAATACCACTCAGTTGTTTAGAAATTGCATTGCACCTTTATTGTACTAAACAGGTGCTACATTTAACACTAATAACCAGTCAGGTGACCTGCAAAGAATAACCCATGAACATGTTTTTCAAAAAGTTGTTAGGTTGATTTTCACCCAGAATCTTTCGATAAAATGGTGCCTGTGTGGTCCCCACTAACAGCTGCATGAGAGTTCCTGACTACTTGTCACTGATCTGCAGAACTCTGGGGATAACAACTCTGTGTGACTGCCACTAAACAGTTGCTGAAATGGCTGCTGTAGAAGTGAGGGAAAACATGGCAGAGGGAAAAAGCAGCAACCTGCAGTGTGTGGCCACCCCTCACATGATCATCTGGCCTAAAGACCTGAGGACCATGAGTGGCCTCATGGTATTGTCAGGTGTCCATGTTGGCCCACTTAAACCATCAGTAATAGTTAATATCTGCTCTTTACTTTTGATCTGTGGATGCGACATTCAAAATGGGAGGGGGCTGCAATGGAAGTCAAAATTTCATCATTTTGTTTACATTTTATTGATCATAGTAAGTTAATTATGAGAAAGCAAGGTTATGTCACAGGTTTGTTAAACCATACTCCATTGCCTAATGGAAGCTAATCAAACAGGATACATTGGCGGTGATTATGCAATAGCATTTTACATCTGTCCCTTACTGTCAGATCAGCTCATTAACATAACTTTAACATTTCTCTCCAATTCATTTTGTTCTTGGGGATTGGGAGCTGGCATTTTGGGATCACAGGGTGAAAGATGTCTTTCCTCTATTCATTGATGCCCCTCATGGAAGATTTAAAAGTTATTTTAAACTGAATGAGTTTCTAAAATATATCCTGCATTTTGCTTGCAGTGGTACAGATAAAAATGATTCTTGTTATATTTCTTCTTCATTATGAATTATTACAAACTATTATAAAATATCTCTTTTATCACAGACTTGAAAGCTGAATATTTCCTGGTAACATGCAATAAAATTGTTTGTATTTTGTGTTCCGCAAGGAAAAGGAAATGGAGAAACAGATGACACTTTACCAGCAAGCAAGGCTTCACCAGCGTGCTGCAGCTGAGATGGTTCTGCAAATGATTAGTGCAAGCAAAGGTAGAGTATAACCATGGTAACAGGACACCAAGCCAGATTGTTTACCTATTGGCTGCACCCTTATCTTCCATATTGCTAAAGCGCTTGTGAATATGGATTGTGTTTTGTGGTTGAAGTATAAGGAATGGATGAATACAACTTATTATGTTGTTCTATTATTGGTGTGTTAATTTAACTACTTTATGCCTGTCTTTGCCATTATCCTTCATAACTGTATATTGTTTTAACAGGTGCATTAAGCCCCATGGTGACCACAAGCTTGAAGCTTGGTATTGCCATTCTGAATGGTGGCAACCCTGACGTCCAGCGGGTAAAGCAATCTTTGCAATTAAAGCCTCCATATTAGTTCAAATAAAGTTAAAATACTGCCTTATTTTCAAGTATGCTGATTTATTTATCTGTGCACAAAAACTATTATATTTAAGACATTAATAGTAAAAAAAAGGAAACTAACATAAAGAAAATTAGCCATGAAGTTGGCTCTAAACAAGTCACTGCATGATAGGATTGATAAAGTGTGGAAGGAAACTACTGGTTGCATTTATTTAGCATAGCCCATGGAGATTAACAAAAATACAGCATATTTGCTAATTATTTATATACAAATAACATAACACTTTTTCTTTAGATAATGTTGGACTATTTGAAGGATAAGAAGGAAAGTGGTTTTTTCAGGAGTCTCTCTGGATTAATGCGATCCTGCAGGTAAAAGAACAAAATTAGTTATACATGCATGTGGTTACGCTGAATTTGCAAACCCCTTCCTGTTGGTATAGAGTCATAGAGCACTACAGCACAGAAAGGGGCCCTTTGGCCCATCTAGTCCACGCCGGCCTGGTTTTCTGCCTAGTTCCATCTACCTGCACCTGGACCATAGCCCTCCATACCTCTCTCGTCCATGCACCTATCCAAACTTCTCTTGGGTGTTATAATTGAACCCACATCCACCACTTCAGCTGGCAGCTCATTCCACACTCACACCACCCTCTGAGTGAAGTAGTTCCCCCTCGCATTCCCCTTAAATATTTCACCTTTCACCCTAAACCTATGACCTCTAGTTCTAGTCTCACCCAACCTGAGGGGAAAAAGCCTGCATGCATTCACCCTATCTATATCCCTCATAATTTTGTGTACCTCTATAAGATCTCCCCTCATTCTCCTGTGCTCCAGAGAATAAAGTCCTAACTTATTCAACCTTTCCCTATAACTCAAGCCCCAGCGATATCCGTGTAAATTTTCTCTGCACTCTTTCAAGCTTATTGATATATTTCCTGTGGGTAGGTGACCAGAAATGCACACAATACTCTAAATTCGGCCTCACCAACTTCTTATACAACTTCAACATAACGTCCCGACTCTTGTACTAGTTGCCCTGATTTATGAAGACCAATGTGCCAAATGCTCTCTTTACAACCCAATCTACCTGTGACGCCACTTTCAAGGAATTATGGATCTGTATTCCCAGATCCCTTTGTTCTACCGCACACCTCAGTGCCCTACCATTCACTGTGCAAGTCTTACCCTGGTTTGTCCTCTCAAAGTGCATCACCTCATAATTGTCTGCATTAAATTCCATCTGCCATTTTTCAGCCCATTTTCCCAGCTGGTCCAGATCTATTTGCAAGCATTGAAAGCCTTCCTCGCTGTCCACTATGCCCCCAATCTTGGTGTCATCTGCAAATCCAGTTCATCACATTATCATCTAAATCATTAATATAGATGATAAACAACAACAGACCCAGCACCAATCCCTGTGGCACACCACTAGTCACAGGCCTCCAATCAGTGGGACAACCGTCTACTACCACTCCTGACTTCTCCCTCTAAGCTACCGTTGAATCCAATTGACTACTTCATCCTGGATGCCAAGCAACTTAACCTTCTGGAGCAGCCTCACATGCAGGGCTTTGTGAAAGGCCTTGCTGAAGTCCGTGTAGACAACATCCACCGCCTTTCCCTCATCATCCTTACTGGTAACCTCCTTGAAAAACTGTGTAAGATTGGTTAGACATGACCTGCCACACACAAAGCCATGTTGACTATCCCTAATCAGGCCCTGTCTATCCAAGTATTTATATATCCTGTCCCTCAGAATACTTTCCGATAATTTACCCACGACTGACGTCAGGATCACCAGTCTAAAATTTCCCAGCTTATTCTTGGAGCCTTTCTTAAACAATGAAACAATATTAGCTATCCTCCAGTCCTTTGGCACGTTACCTGTGGCTAAGGACGTTCTAAATATCTCTGCCAGGGCCCCTGCAATTTCTGCACTAGCCTCTCACAAGGTCTGAGGGGACACCTTGTCAGGCCCTGGGGATTTATCCACCTTCATTTGCTTCAAGATAGCCAGCACCTCCTCTTCCATAATCCGGATGCGATCCATGACCTCACTACTCTTTTTCCTCAATTCTATAGACTCTGTGTCTGTTTCTCAAGTAAATACAGACACAAAAAATTAATTTAAAGATCTCCCCCATCTCTTTAGGCTCCACGCATAGATGACCACGCTGATGTTCAAGAGGACCAATTTTGTCCCTTACTATCCTTTTGCTCTTAATATAGCTATACAAACTCTTAGGATTCTCTTTCACCTTATCTGCCAGAGCAACCCCATGGCCTCTTTTAGCCCTCCTGATTTCTCTCTTAAGTGTTATCTTGCATTTCCTTATACTCCTCAAGCACCTCATTTGATCCTAACTGCCTATACCTGATATACACCTCCTTCTTTTTCTTTGCCAGGACCTCAATATCCCTCGATAACCAAGGTTCCCTAAACCTGTTAGCCTTGCCTTTTATTCCAACAGGAACATACAGATTCAGTACTCTCAATATTTCACTTTTGAAGGCCTCCCACTTACTAAGCATCTCTTTGCCGGAAAACAACCTATCCCAGTCCACGCCTGCCAGGTCCCTTCTGATGCCATCAAAATTGGCCTTCCTCCAGTTTAGAATCTTAACCCTAGGACCAGTCCTATCCTTCTCCATAATTATCTTGTATGTTAGTTTGCATATAGTCATGCATATTCACACAATTCTTAAGTCTTTGTTCTCAGAGTAAAGGTAAGATTTCACCTGAATGGTTTTCAGCATACCTTTTATTTATTCCCCAGTTTTTCTAAGAAGGTTGCAGTGGACCTTTTAGTACCAGTGTGCAGCAGTTTGATACATTGTGAATGTTCTGTAGAATCATATAAGAAGGTGTTAAGAGGCATTTATATTGGTGTAGTGTGGAGCACATCAGTGAATGTTGCCTGTTTGTGGTCACTTTTATTGGTACTTTGTTGTTGCAGCTTCAAAATTTCCGAACTGCTGAGATTTGAAATTATATTCTGTAGATTAATGGTCCAGGAGCATAAAAGCTGCCCTGCTAAACATAATCATAACAGTTTCACAATAGATGGAGTATTCAAATCCATCCATTCTTGGTCCAAAAATCCCTACCCTAACTAAGTCATTATAAAACAATCCACAAGGGGACTTGAGCTTGCAGGGAAAATATGTCAATTGGGATGTTTTTCAACAGAAGTGCAATCAAGTTCAGAATTTCCCTGAAATGTGGAAGTTCTGAAAATGATAAGTTTTATAATTTAAAAAAAACACACTAAGATTCATATTTCCTTGGAATTTACATATAGTCATATCACAAATTATAGCATTTGTTTTGCATATCCAGGTTGAAAATCGTGTTATTCTAGTCAAGAAACAATATCAGTCACTGTAAATATGTCTTCTTTAATGTAATATTTTGGAGCACTGTATGATACTCCATAGAACGTAAGTTCGGGCCCCATATTTAAGAATTTGAATATGATTTATTTACATTAGGACATATGATTAAAACACCTAACAGTAAAAATGATCAAAAAGCAGCTGCAATAGTGCAAAAACAACTGGGTTTATTAAATTGTAGCAGGTATGGCATGACAAGCAGATTTAATATTTCAGGTTTGATTACCTTTCATTAGAACCAGGAAATGTTAGAAAGCAAAACCTGTTTTAAATTGCATAGAAAGAGGAAGAGTGAAAAGAACAAATGAAGTGTCTTTGATAGAGTGGAGACAAAGAGAAAATGGATGACTCAGTTCTGTGTCATCTGAGAAAGGGTGAATAAGGCTTGTTAATGGCAGCTGATCTATCTGGAGATGATGTAAGTAGAGGGAGTTGAACGAGAACAGTGGACAGAGAATCATGTGCAGGAAATGCCAGATACAGAATGCAACAGTTGTCAGAAACTTGGAATAAAGGAGAATATCAGAAAAGCCCAGCAAATTAGGTGGCATCTGTGGAGGATAAATAAAGCTGAGTTGATGTTACAGGTTGATGATCTTACCTCAAAACTGACCTGCACTGATGCAAGAAAGGCTGGTGATCTGAAATTGTTCCATTCAATGCTGAGTCCCAAGAGTAGGCCTGGTTAGAAAATGAAGCACTATTCCTTGAGCTTAAATTGGACTTTATTGGAAACATATAAGAGGCCAAAAAGAAGTCAGAATGGTAGTGGATAGAGCAATAAAGACACAGGCAACTGCAAGCTTAGAGTCAGATTTGTAGACTGAACAACAGAGATGTTCTGTAAACCTGTCACTCAATCTACGTTTGGTTTCTCCAATGTAGAGGTGACCATTGTTTCTCTCTCCACAGATGCTGCGTGACCTGCTGAGTATTTAAAACAATTTTATAGTTTTATTTCAGATTTTTAGCATCTGTAGTTTTCTTTTACTTTTCAGTTTATTAATATCCTTTAGTCTTGAGGGAAGAGAATGTGCTTACTGTAGCGGTTGCTACCACGGAATAAAACAAGACTCTACTCGGAGGATTGCCAAACAGAACTGGTTTATTTTCCCGCCTTGTGCGGGCCCTTTAAGGGAGAAAAACTCCCGCCCAAAAAAACCGGCAATGACGTAAGTCCTACGTCATCAGGACTTTCCCGCGCGCGGGTTCTCCCCGTCGCTCGGAAAGACGAGGCCCGCCGCCATCTTGGGCCTCGTCGCTCCGACGCCGCGCGACCCGACTGCCGAGCCGGTTCGCCCGACTAGACGGTGAGTCGCCACACAACCCCCCCCAGAACCGGCGAGACAGTCCCCAAGGTCCGTGGGCTGTGCCAGCTGCCGCTTAGGGGGGCGGCCTCTGCGTCGTGGCGTGGCAACCTCGACAGGCTGTTGCAGATCCAAATGGGCCGGTTTGAGGCGGTCCGCCGTGAAAACCTGTTCCCTGCCTCCAATGTCCAAAATAAAAGTGGATCCGTTATTCCGTATGACTCGGAACGGTCCCTCATATGGTCGTTGCAATGGCACCCGAGGTGTGCCCCTGCGAACGAAAACAAACTTACAGTCCCGTAGTTCCTTGGGCTGGCAGGATGGGGCTTGACCGTGCCATGAGGTGGGAATCGGGGCCAAGGCGCCGAGCTTCTCGCGCAGTCTTTGTAGAACTGCTGGGGGTTGTTCCCCTTGGTCCTGAAGGGCAGGTATGAAATCCCCGGGGACAACTAGTGGCGCCCCGTATACAAGCTCAGCTGACGAAGTGCGGAGGTCTTCTTTGGGGGCAGTGCGTATGCCGAGCAGGACCCAAGGCAGCTCGTCAACCCAGTTAGGACCCTTCAGGCGGGCCATCAAGGCCGATTTTAGATGGCGGTGAAAACGTTCCACCAACCCGTTTGATTGAGGATGGTAGGCCGTGGTGGTGTGCAGCTGTGTCCCTAGCAGGTTCGCTAATGCAGCCCAGAGACTGGAAGTGAATTGGGTGCCTCTGTCTGAAGTGATGTGGGCCGGAACGCCAAAACGTGAGACCCAAGTTGTGAGCAGCGCTCGGGCGCAGGAATCAGTTGTGATGTCAGTCAGGGGGGTTGCCTCAGGCCACCTCGTGAACCGGTCCACGATGGTAAGGAGGTACCGGGCTCCTCTTGAAACCGGCAGAGGGCCCACGAGGTCGACGTGTATGTGGTCGAACCTCCTACGGGTAGGCTCGAACTGCTGTGGTGGGACCTTGGTGTGTCGCTGGATTTTTGACGTCTGGCAGTGCAGACAAGTCCTGGCCCACTCACTGACCTGTTTGCGCAGGCCATGCCAGACAAACTTGCTGGCGACCAGTCGGACAGTAGATCTGATGGATGGGTGCGCCAACCCATGTACCGAGTCAAAAACGCATCTCCGCCAGGCTGCAGGGACAATAGGGCGGGGCTGACCAGTCGCAACGTCGCAAAGTAGGGTCCGCTGACCTGGACCAACCAAGAAATCTCGGAGCTGCAGACCCGAGACTGCGGTTCTGTAGCTGGGCAGTTCGTCGTCGGCTTGCTGTGCGTCAGCCAGGGCCGTGTAGTCGACACCCAAGGATAGGTTGTGGATGGTTGGTCTGGAAAGTGCATCAGCAACGACATTATCCTTTCCGGAGACATGTTGGATGTCAGTTGTGAACTCGGAAATGTAGGATAAATGTCTCTGCTGACGAGCTGACCAGGGATCGGAGACTTTGGAGAAGGCAAAGGACAGAGGCTTATGATCGGTGAAAGCGGTGAAAGGCCTGCCTTCTAGAAAGTATCGGAAATGCCGGACCGCCAGATACAGCGCTAGAAGTTCCCGATCAAAAGCGCTGTACTTCAGTTTGGGCGGTCTAAGGTGTTTGCTGAAAAATGCCAAGGGTTGCCAGCGGCCTTCGAGTAGCTGTTCCAGTACCCCACCCACCGCGGTGTTGGACGCGTCTACCGTGAGGGCAGTCGGGACGTCAGTCCTAGGGTGTACCAGCATCGTGGCGTCTGCCAGGGCGTCTTTGGCCTTAACGAAAGCAGCCACAGCCTCGTCAGTCCAGGTGATGTCCTTGCCCTTACCAGCCAGCAGCGAGAACAGAGGGTGCATGATACGGGCTGCTGCAGGGATGAAACGATGGTAAAAGTTGACCATCCCAAGGAATTCCTGTAGGCCTTTGACTGTGTCGGGGCGGGCAAAATGGCGGATAGCATCCACCTTGGCGGGTAGGGGTGTTGCCCCGTCGCTGGTGATTTTGTGGCCGAGGAAATCGATAGAGTCAAGTCCGAATTGGCACTTGGACGGGTTAATCGTGAGGCCGAAATCGCGGAGGCGGGAATACAGCTGGCGGAGGTGGGAAAGGTGTTCCTGGCGGTTACGGCTGGCGATCAGTATGTCGTCCAAGTAAATGAACACGAAGTCCAGGTCTCGGCCTACCGCGTCCATCAGCCGCTGGAAGGTCTGCGCGGCGTTCTTAAGGCCGAACGGCATCCGAAGGAATTCGAACAGGCCGAATGGGGTGATAATCGCAGTTTTGGGGACGTCATCCGGATGGACCGGGATTTGGTGGTATCCCCTAACGAGGTCCACTTTGGAAAAGATGCGGGCCCCGTGTAAGTTCGCTGCGAAGTCCTGGATGTGAGGGATGGGATAGCGGTCCGGGGTGGTGGCGTCATTCAGCCTGCGGTAGTCGCCGCAGGGCCTCCACCCTCCGGTGGCTTTGGGGACCATGTGCAGGGGGGAGGCCCAGGGGCTGTCTGACCTGCGAACAATCCCCAGCTCCTCCATGTGATGGAACTCTTCCTTTGCCAGGCGGAGCTTGTCTGGAGGTAATCGTCGTGCTCGGGCATGAAGGGGTGGCCCTGTGGTAATGATGTGGTGTCGTACCCCATGTATGGGCCGAGAATTGGTAAACAAAGGTGCCAAAATCGATGGGAATTCGGCTAGGAGCTTGGCGAAATCGTCGCCAGAAAGGGTAATGGAGTCCAGGCGCGGGGCTGGTGGGCTGATTTCTCCCAGGGGATAGGTCCGGAGAGTGCTAGAGTGGACTAACCACTTCCTTCGCAGGTCGACTAACAGGTTGTGGGCCCAAAGGAAATCGGCGCCTAGGAGTGGTCGGGCGACGGTGGCAAGGGTAAAGGTCCAGGTAAAACGGCTGCCGCCAAAGTGTAATTGAAGCGTACGGGTGCCGAAAGACCGTATCGTTGTACCGTTGGCGGCATTGAGTAGAGGACCTGGTGGCCTGTCACGAGTGTCGCGGCCTGTCGGGGGCAAAATACTGACCTCCGCTCCAGTATCAACGAGGAAATGCCGTCCAGATTTCTTGTCCTGAACGAAGAGGAGGCTCTGTCGGCGGCCAGCCGCCGTAGCCATCAGCGGCGGCTGGCCCTGGCGTTTCCCTGAAACTTGCAGGGTGGGCGGCATCGACGGGCCTCCGCACCCCACCTCTGATGGTAGAAGCACAGCTGGTCACCCATGTCGTCGTCTGCGTTCCTGGGGCGTGGCTGCTCGGTTGCTGGGGCCGGGCGAGGCAGGCGTTGGGCTCGCGGCCTGGTGATTTGACTGACGGACGAACCGCTCTCGCGCTTGGCCCTCCACAGGACATCTGCCCAGGCGGCCACCTCACGGGGGTTGCTGAAGTCGGCATCAGCTAACAACAAGTGGATGTCATCGGGGAGCTGTTCGAGGAAGGCCTGTTCGAACATCAGGCATGGCTTGTGTCCCTCGGCCAATGCCAGCATCTCATTCATTAGGGCGGATGGGGATCTGTCCCCCAGGCCATCCAGATGAAGCAGGCGGGCGGCGCGCTCACGACGGGAGAGGCCGAAGGTCCGGATCAAAAGATCTTTGAAAGCCGGGTACTTATCTTCCTCCGGAGGCGACTGGATGAAGTCTCCAACCTGGGCGGCTGTCTCCTGGTCCAGAGAGCTAACCACATGGTAGTACTTCGTGGAGTCGGAGGTGATCTGCCGAAGGTGGAATTGCGCTTCAGCCTGGTCAAACCAGACGCTGGGCCGAAGTGTCCAAAAGGTGGGCAGCTTGAGGGCCACTGCGTTGGCTGCTGCGCTGTCGTCCATTTCGCGGGTCCAAAAGCCGTTTGGACCGTCGGGGTCACCAATGTAGCGGTTGCTACCGCGGAATAAAACAAGACTCTACTCGGAGGATTGCCAAACAGAACTGGTTTATTTTCCCGCCTTGTGCGGGCCCTTTAAGGGAGAAAAACTCCCGCCCAAAAAAACCGGCAATGACGTAAGTCCTACGTCATCAGGACTTTCCCGCGCGCAGGTTCTCCCCGTCGCTCGGAAAGACGAGGCCCGCCGCCATCTTGGGCCTCGTCGCTCCGACGCCGCGCGACCCGACTGCCGAGCCGGTTCGCCCGACTAGACGGTGAGTCGCCACATTACAGTCAATATGTGTCACCAACTTGGTTGACTTTGAACTGCCTCTATAGTGACCATCCAGTTACAGCAGATCAAGAGGGCAGCCCACCACAATTTCAGGATAAATAGAGATGGACAATAAAATTGTTGTGCCCTCCAAGACTAAATAATACAAATATCTGAGCCAGCCAAGTGTCATCTTGGATTGTGAAATGTGAATTTGGATGCAGCAGACACTCCAGGGGGGTTTTTGGAAAGTCCCATCCCTGTGCTATTTAGTTATAATTCCTTTCAATAAGGTCTTTAATGTGGTGAGAAATTGAATATCATTTTAAGAACAGCCTAATCTAATAATTTCTCAATCTCTCCATAAGAAAGGCAACTTTTGCACTTGGATCATTTCTTTCATTTATGCAATTTTAGCATCCTTGACTTGAATGCCTTTGAGAGACAAAACAAAGCAGAAGGTTTGGGAATGGTGACTGAAGATGGAACACGTAAGAACTGAATCTTTTATCATGTTATCGGAACAGTAACAAGTTTATCCAGCAGAAGTAAAGAAATGTTAACACATTATTTCCTACAAACTGCTGTTCTGTAATTGTACCTTCATTATTTTATAATTATTACATTCTCATTGTTGAATTTAACTTGTCTTGCAAGTTCATATTGTTATAGCTAATGTTTTGTTATTTTATTTGGTATAATTTATTAATAAATCATTTACTCAGATTCTTTTCTCCTCCCTTGAACCTTTAAACCATTGATCCACAGTCATTGTTCGCGAACATGGTAAATACATGGTTTGGATATTTTTGAATGGCAAAAATGACCAAATGTGGACCAGAAAAAGTACTAATCCATGATTCATATTTTTTAAAAATGGGAATTATCATTCTTTAATGGCCAATGGATGCTAGTAGAGAGGTTTTTTTCTGGTCCATTGAAACTGCTTATTATGTGACTTGCATTGAGTATAACATGAAAATGCTTGTTCATTATAATTCTTACAAGACAGTATTTGATGTTTGTCAATGAGGAATGCATTATAAAATAAGATTAAGTATAAAGGTTATGATTTTCTTAACATGTTTGGATTTAATTTTAAATTCTTGTGGATGCTGTGTGGGTGTGCTTTAGAGCTTTGTATGTGTTTTTTTTAACAACATCAATATTCGAAGTGTGTATTTGCATTAGCATTGCATTTGTTTTTATTGTCATTTTAACCTGTTAATACATAAAAGAAAGAAAATAAGCCTGTATGTGAATGTGCAAGAAAAATGTTTAAATTGACTATAAAATCTAAAATGAGTCTGTTCACAAAATGTTCTAACACAAAAATATAACGAATTTGAAAATAAAAACAATAACACAACTTAAAACACTGTGATGTAATTTTATTTTATAGTATCTTTTAATGATGTGAAAATTCATCATTTATTAAGTACTGATTACAAATGGGTTCTAGCACAGAAGTATATTTAACAGTAAGCCTCTCATTTTTCTCCAACCTCCCCAGGTGACAAGGTGTTGCAGAATGATGAATTTACTCGGGATTTGTTTCGTTTTTTGCAACTGCTGTGTGAGGGACATAATGATGGTAAGTTCAGTTCAACTATCAGCTGATGTGCATCAAAATGAGCTCAAGTACTTGAGAGAGAAATTAAAGCAGAGGAGATACAAATTTAATTTCCACGTTTTTATTTGGTAGATAGGAAAGAAACTTATTAGGAACAAACATTCATTTGCAATATTCTCAGAACTGTGTTGCTGTCAAAAAGTTAAATTTTGTGGATCAGTTGATTCAGTAAAAGTAATAATGTTTGTACATCAATTATTCATGGTATGATGTGGCTTTAAATGCTCCATAATGATGTTTTATAATTCTGCATTAGTCAGTGTGATCTGCTTTCCCCTCTGTGAAACACTGAATGGGGTCTGCTTTGCCTCCCTGACTGTATTAATTAGTAACTTGAAGAAAGGTAACGCTTGGTGTGTTGTGAAATTTGCAAATGATAGCACACCTTGTGACAAGGTGATAAATGGAGGAAAAACTAATTAAGTAAATTTGCAACTGATTTTAATGTGCCTAATAAAGAAAAGGTTGGTTTCTCTGCTGGTTTAATCAGTTTAACTGTCCAGTGTCTGAATCTCACTGTTCAGTTCGATCCCAGATTCTCTAACATCTGAAAACACAGCCTTATGTCAGGATCATATTATTGCCTCAGATGGCTGGCAGCTTGCCAATACTCCCTGTTAATGCATATGCATGAATAACATGTACTTGGGCAAAATACCAATAGGCATCTTATGAAATGTACCCAACAAAGAAAAAATGCCAATAGCAAATATGGGAGGAGAAAACTTTTAAAATGATAGGAAATGCTTACTGAAACAGTAAATGCATAGACATAAAAAGTATTTATTTCAGAAAGAAAGGAACAATGAAAGATTTAGGTTTAATTAATAATTCACCAAAGGCTTTTGTGTGGAGCTGTTATCAAAATGGCTACCTGGACATTACAATCCATTTTCAGCTTTAAGTTGGTTAAGCAAATCTAATACTGTATCATTATTCAATCATTATTCAAAATGTATCAGAAATATTACTGGCAATTATAGAATCTGCGTCTTCAGGAGGACGTTGTTTTATTAGAAACAGAAGACTGACTAATGAACTTGAAACATTCAAAAGAAAGATTTACAGCACTGAGCTTATTTTCACTGACAACAAAAGATTGAAGAGAACCTGATACAAATCGAGAAAATATTGTGATGTATAATTTTTTTAGGTGTAAGCAGTTTGCCTAATGTTAGGAGGATATGTGTTTGTCATTAACAAGCAAAAACCAAGACCAAATTGTTCATCCCATAACCTTTTTGTCTGTGAAACAGTCTCCCAATAAAATTATTTACCAATATGTTGATTAACTCCTTGTAAGGAAAGCTATATTAATGTGTAGAAGTTATAAATTTAAGAATAAATTGAGATAATTAAGCCCCTGAAGGCACAGGTTTGGCAGCTATCACTGGATATATTGTCTATCGAAAACAGGAAGCTAGTTTAATACTGAAGATTTGGAATGGATGAAAAATCATGTTTGTTTGCCTTTGGAAGTCAAAAGTCATATTTCTGAATTTTCTAATATCTCTACCTCCATCTGGGGATAAGTTAGTGACTGATAAAAGCCCACTGCCACCTCAACTACATCCCTGTCCACCCTGCATCTTGGTCAATCTCCCACTTTCTCCACCTCTGTCATATCATTTGAGTATTTCCACACCAATGCCTTTAAGATGTTTTCACTTTTCTTTCTGTTGTGGAGCAAAAATATCATTTGCACAAGCCTGTACTTGGATCAAATGAAGAAGTATTTATTCACCTGCAATGAAGGGAGAAGAAAGACCCATTCACCTCAAAGACACAATCCATATTCTCACTCCCCAGCAGTACAAGTCAGGGTCTCTTGTAGATGTTCACAGATGAGGTGCAGTATCCTCAACAATGTGCAGACATTCAGTTATCACTTCTTAACCAACCCAAGGTGACAGGGCACAAAATCAGTTGCTTCTGACATTATCTTCCTTGCGTACCCATGGTATACCTTATAGACCCCAGCCTCTGGTTGAAGTCCATTGGTCTGATAACCAAAGCATCCCTTTGTTCAATTAAGGCCTTGGTAACCATGGTGATGGCACCAGAAACTGGCCTGTTATCTCCAGCTACCACATTCCTACAGAGGCCTTCTGTGTCTCATAGCTCGCGTTCTGTTAATCAGCTATTCCCACCACTGGCTTTTAGTTGGAGACAACAGATATACACCATTCCCCATCGATGTATTATTACTATATAACTTTGTCTTTGTGCCCCTCATTCTGGCCCAGGACCCCCATTGCTATGGGGACTACTTTGGAGACAATTATGGAGCTAGCCCTGCTGCCCTGGAGGCATCCTCTAGCTTGCTCCACTATCTCTGAATACCTAACTATGATCCTGTGGGGATAGTTAGCTCTGTGTGAACATTGCAATGGGCATATTTCCATAAGACATAGGAGCAGAATTAGGCCATTCGGCCCATTGAGTCTGCTCTGCCACTTGATCATGGCTGATTTATTTTTCCCTCTCAACCCCAGATTTCTTATCTTGTGCTGCTGAACCTGGTAATTCAACTTCAGAAGTGCAACTTAGTGGACAGTTTTGTCTTACTCCGTGTTTTTACTTTATGCTAGTTAACCCTGCATGCTACTTTCCCATGTCTGCAACGTCCTACTTCACTTAACAGTGATTTCTGCTCCATCATAGGTGACTCGGCTATCAACCATGATAGTGCTTTCCTGCACTTCTGCTCTCACCCACTCCCTCAGCCAGAACACAGACTGCGTTCCCTTTGTCCTTACTTTCCACCACACCAGCCTGCACACTTAATGGACCAGGCTCCATAATTTCCACCACCACCAATGGATACCACCACCAAACACACATTCCCCTTCCCTTCCCCTTCCCTTCCCCTCAGCGTTCTGAATTAACTGTTCCCTCCATGATTTCCATGAAACCACGGGAGATCCAACACCTGCCCTTTCACCTCTTACTACTTCCCAACATCCAAGGATCCAAACCATACCTGCTGATGAAACAGCAATTCACTTGCACTTGTTTCATTTCAGTGCACTGCTTTTGCTGTTCACAATGTGTTCCCTTCTATGTCATAAAAACCAAATGCAGATTGGGTGATTGCTTTGCAGAACACCTGTTTAGTCTGCAAGGGCAATTCTAAACATCCCAAGTCACTTTAATTTTTTGTCCCACTCCTACTCTGACCCTTGGCTTTGGCTTTCTACACTGTTACAGTGATGTCCAACATAAACTTGAGGAACAGCTTCTCTTTTTCCATCTGGGTATGTTTTAGCCCTTGGGACTCGATATTGAATTTAATTATTTCAGAAAACTATCCTTTTTCTTTCTCGCCACAGATATATAGTATCTGTACCTCTCTGTTTTAATTTGTTTCTTTCTTTGTCTTCTGCCTCTAACTGCCTGTCTTTAAAGTCACCAACCAATCACACAAAGTCCTTCTGTTCTCACCACCTCTTCCCTATTGCAACTGAAAACATTTTCTCACTTTTCCCATTCTGATGAAAGGTCCTTGATCTGAAATGTCAACTCTGTTTCTCATTGATGCAGCTTGACCTGCTAAGTGCTTCCAGCATTTTTTGCTACTGTTTTGGATTTCCAGTATCTGCAGTTTGTTGTTCCAATTCATACTTATGCAATCCTTTCAATGAAAAATTAAAAAGAAATTGAATCAAGATTGTTCCCATCAATACATTCTTTCTAGGACGTGTCATATCCGGTGGTATAATTCTTGTATAAAGGGTGGCTTTATATAGAGTTCCTCCATTTATTTAACAAATTCTAGTGGTGAAAACTTGTGCTATATTTATGTTCACTGGATATGGCACATACACAGAAAGGATGTATAAAAGAAATATTCATCAGATTGATGTTAAGACTATTAACTGCAAGAGAATCTCATTAAAAATGGATCAAAGTATTGATAAGAGACAGTGCAGAATATCATAATGCTTTAACTTGCCATCTCAGAGCAATATTAACTTGCATCACAACCCTTTGTTAATTCTTTCAATAACACTGGACATGGATCAGTATCTGGTCCATAACGATCCATAGCATAATGGAAATTCTCCTTAAGAATTGCCGGGACCCATTTACTACCCATAGCTGTAGGAAAACCAAGAAACTGGTCAGGTAGCAGATGGGTAAGTACATCCAAAGAAGGAAGTGGAGAGGGGAAGTGGGGGCTGGATTGTTCAGAGATGGGCAATGGTGAAGGAGTCATGAGTGATCCAAGCATCTGTGGAGGTGATTACAAGAAGGCTGTGGAGGTTTTGAGGGATCAAGTGGACTCTGGAGGATATCATAATCATGGAGGAATCCAATCCCTAATCGGGTTGTGGAGAAGTGTTCTTGTTCTTCCTGGCCAACGCTGGACAGGCACTCCTTGTTCCGTGCAGCATAATTGCCTCCTTGCAACAGGCTGTGGTGTAAGAACCATGGAAGGCCACTGCTAATACTGAAATTGAAAGAAGAACCTTGGGTTCACAGTCTAATTAAAAAATTTACCTCCAAAGAGTGTGTTGGTTACCCCACTTCCATTAAAGATGGAAGAGTTTGGGTTCCAGTTTAGAGATTTTAGTATTTTATCTTTCCATTCAGCATCAAACCTATTTGTTTCAATGAGCTGAAGCTACCTCTATGAATTCTGAAGCTTCTAACTCAAAGGCCTTACTGCTGTCAGGCCATCCAAGACATGTTCCTCACCTACTTTTTCTGACAAATTAATAGCAATTCACTTTAAACTAATTGGACTTGAGAGTGTGTACAAGGAATACTAAAACAGCACATTTTTAAGTGATCTTACAAAGGGAAAAGTGGAACTATATTGGACCATTACATTAGATAATTTCTTCATTGTCCATTATGATAATTTTATGTTAATTCATGTACGAAGTTTAACCTACTTGGTTGCAGCCAAATTCCAGCTCCTTCTTAAGCAATCCCTTAGGGTCGTGATGACTTACTTGTTTTGTTGGTTCTGAGGTGACAGATGAGGAAAATGTGGGACCACAGGTTCTTCCACATTCAGGCATTAGGTGCCTGATAGGGCGATTTGTGAAGTGGTGCTCTCCTTCCATCATTAACACTTCTTCTATGACTCCTGATGCATGGACTCGAGGTTCTCAATTGAATCTCTTTCTCTACCTTGAACAGTCAAAACCAGGGAATCCCAAGGGTCAGGGAGAAGGGGACATATCTTCAAGGAGGCTTTGAATCTTTTCCTCGGTCCACCTGGTAATCTCTTGCCGTGACAGAGCTTGGAATAGTGTTTCTGTTTCAGGGCTCTGATGACCTCTTTTATTTTTCAGTTATTAGTAGCCATCCTATTCTTAGATTTTGCTGCTGATTGTGATTCAAAATTTAAATTGAATATAAACTCTTAAATTATATACATGACAGCTAATTGTATAATCTCCAATATTTTAATCCATAGATTTCCAGAATTACCTGAGAACTCAAACAGGAAACACAACTACAGTGAATATAATTATCAGCACTGTTGACTATTTGCTGCGTCTTCAGGTATTCCAAAACTCTGCAATGAATTTTGTAACTAAATGGTTGATGTTTATGGTGTCCTATTTGTGACCACTGCAGAAAGAAAAAATTGAAAATTTTCTGCTGTATTTCTTCATTTTCTGTGTGCAAAGATCTTTCAGATGTTATAGACTGGGAGCCTCGATTAGATTTTCAGTCAAGGCCACATGCCACAGTACAAAATTGTGGATCTCTGCAGTAAGGAATGCCAATAACTATTCAAGGATAGGCTCAAAAGAAAAATGTAGGACTCATTTTAAGAGCTTTTGATGTCCTCAGTGATTCATTGAATAACATTACTGTCACAACTCAGTCCCATAATTACTATTTTCTTTTAAATGTTCTCCTGACTCGTAGAAAAATCAGTTATTCAAGAATCATCACCTTGGTATATAATTTTGTTTTGCAAAAAAAAAAGAAAATTTCATTGCTTTCAGGCTAAATTCCATTAATCTAATCTTACATGTATTGAAATTTTCTGGCAACTAAACAGAGGGACACAGAATGCTGAGCATGTCAACACTCTCAAATCCTTATTTAGTATTGGTATCGGTTTATTATTGTCACTTGTACCAAGGTACAGTGAAACACTTGTCTTGCATACCGATCATACAGGTCAATTCATTACACGGTGCAGTTACATTGAGTTAGTACAGAGTGCATTGAGGTAGTACAGGTAAAAACAATAATAGTACAGAGTAAAGTGTCGCAGCTACAGAGGAAATGCAGTGCAGGTAGACAATAAGGTGCAAGGTCACAACAGGGTAGATTGTGAGGTCAAGAGTCCATCTCATCACGTAAGGGAACTGTTCAATAGTCTTGTCACAGTGGGATAGAAGCTGTCCTTGAGCCTGGTGGTATGTGCTCTCAGGCTCTTGTATCTTCTGCCTGAAGAGAGAAGAGGGAATGACCCAGGTGGGTGGGGTCTTTGATTATGCTGGCTGCTTCACCAAGGCAGCGAGAGGTATAGACAGAGTCCATGGAGGGGAGACTGGTTTCCATGACGCGCTGGGCTGTGTCCACAACTCTCTGCAGTTTATTGTGGTCCTGGGCAGAGTAGTTGCTGTACCAAGCCGTGATGCATCCAGATAGGATGCTTTCTATGGTGCATTGATAAAAGTGAAGGCAGAAATGTAAAGTATATTCTTTTGTTCACCAAAAAACCATTAATATAATTCATCTCATTAAATTCCAGGAGTCAATCAGTGACTTCTATTGGTATTACTCAGGAAAAGATGTTATGGACGGACAAGGTCAGCGCAACTTCTCTAAAGCACTAGCAGTGGCCAAACAAATCTTCAACTCGCTGACTGAGTATATCCAGGTAATGTGACTCCTGTAAAAATGTCGATTCATTATGTATTTTAAATTAAAGGATTGCAAAATATCTTAACTTTTGATATGTTACAAATCATTACTGTAATCATAGGCATGACTCCTAGTCATATTGGATCCTTTTAAGGAATATAGATTATCTAGACTTACAGTAAATTTTACAGTTCACGCCTTGACTGTATTTAAGCCTATCTTGATTTCACATGTATAAACACAATGCCCACACTTCAGAAGTAAGCTCAATGGGAAGTATTTTGGAACATCCTGAAGACGTGATTAGAATTATCATTTTTTTCTTTCTTAAATTCAAATGCAAGAATTAAATTTAAATGTATTTCCTCTCCAGAAATCAAAGTTTAATTCTCTGTTAGGGATGAAGAAGTGAACATGGGGAATCAAGTAACAAGAATATTTGTACTCTGATTGGAAGCAGATTCTGTATTGTATTAGAGCAGAGAGATTTCATGGGAAAGATTAACAGAACATTTAAAAGGGATGTGCCTAAATATATGAAAAGAAGCTAACGCTGTTCTATATTTATCATGAGGAACATAATTAAAAGGGATGAATGAAACCAAAACCGTAATGTAACCTCAGTTAGAATACACAGTTCTACATTATCCTCTATATAAAGGAAAAAATTGGCTGAGAATTTGGTGTCAGTAGCAAAGCAACAATGCTCAGGATCGACTTTGAAGAAAACTCCCTGCAGAGATCTACCTCTGCGGTATGAAATTCTCCTTGTCTGACATCTGTTGCTGTTAGTCATCAGTCAATAAGGATCCCTGGTGTCTAGCATTATTGAGCTGATTAAGCAAGCAATCACATTAAAGAATGATCACAAACAGCAAAGGAGGACTAAAAAATGCATTTCTAATTAATCATTTGGTGTGCTAAATAAAGGTTAGAACAACAATTGAGCTAGAAGTTGAAAATTTGTTGATCATGCTAATATTTAAAATTTGTAAATTTATAATATTATGAAATATTTAAGTGAGGAACAACATACACAAAATTAATTCTTTTCAGGACACACATTGCTGAAGAGTAATTATGGCTGTGTATAATTAACAACAATGAAGTATCACACAATATTTCATAAGATTTTAGGAGCACTTAAGAGTGAGTTAGTTTGTGAATCACTTTATTTCACATCAGTTCAACTGATTTTCCTTCATTCTTTCAAGGTGCATTCATAATGCTTGGGGAAGAGTTGACAGGAACTTCAGGATTCTGTGTTAAATCACATGTGGAAACTCCACAGTTGCTGCCAATTGCTGATGGCAAACACTGATAGTTTCAACATAATTACATAGAGCAATACAGCACAGGAGCAGGCCCTTCAGCCCATGATGTTGTGTCGAACTTTTTACTACCATAAAATTCAAGCTAATGAAGTTTTTGGAGAAGGCAAAAGGCAAAAACACGACTTCTTTCTATAGCACCTCTGACATTCCTTTCAAGGTATCCCAAAATGCTTTGCAGTCAATATTTCTAAAATGAGTCAGTGCTGTAATATAAGAAATACTGAGGTATTTGCCCACACCAAGGTCCAACAAGGATCAGTGTGATAATGATCAGATAATCTCTTTTTATGATGGACTGGAACAAATATAGGGATATTTGTTTGCCAGGTCACCAGGTAGCACCCTCCTGCCTATCAATAAAATACTACCATAAGATCTTTTGCATCACCTGAGACCAGATAGATCACAATTTAATGCTTCATCCAAAATACGACACCAGTGGCAGTACTGCACTGAAGTCTTACAGTGAATATATTTGCTCTTTTCTGGTGTGGGGCTGGAATCTTTAACGCTCTGATTCATAGGCATATTTGCTACTACTGAGGCCATTACAACTTTGGTTTCTAAAGAAGGGTTATAATAAGGTTCATGCCTTGCGTTTGAATCATAATTTTTTTTAATGAAAAAGAGCATGTATAAAATGCTTATCATATATTTCGCAAACAGTAGTTTACATTTGAAGTCTACCAATGGGAGGAACAGGTGGCCTTGAACCTATTGTTCCTGAAACTTCTCGCCACTGAGGGTTTCTTCAGCAATCTGAGTCTGATGTTGTCTAACTGATAGAGGATGATTAGTCAGCAACTCCATTACTGTTGTATCATGCAGAGACCAGAATGGGAGAAAGTGAGCTGGTTTTAGGAGCCTTAATTTCTGTAAAAAGCTTGAAGCTGTGTTGGGGGTTAAGGAAAGGACATTGTTTAAATTGAATGGAGTGTCTGTTGACAACTGTGTAATAGTCTGTGAGTTGGAGGCAAGTCAGGAGATATACCTTGTCCAGAGTGACCTGCCAATAGTACAGCAAAGAAAGTCAGTTTCCTCAGAATACAGGGCAGAGGAAACAGAATTCATGATAGAAACTACAGGACAATCTTTCAATAGGGGAAGGGGACTTTTGCTATGCAGTGAGTCTAGGATGGTTATATACAAATCATATAATTAAATTTAAGTTTAGTCACTTGCAGTAACACTGCTGATAGGAATGACTGACAGTGAGATCAGCTATTCATCCACATTCTGTCTGTGAATAACACTGTCATTAAAGGCAGCATAGCTTGAATAAGGTGATGAAGAGATTGGAAAAGAGGATGGGCAGATATAATTAAAACTAACTACTCTCATGATTTATTCGTGCTCAGCAGTAACTTTTTGGGAAGAATGGCCTTTCTCTGTTCTGCAACTACGGTGTATTTCAATGATTTTTAAAATTTGGATGTGAACTGTGCTATCAACCGAAATCTAAATTCACACTGTGAGAACTATAATAAATGATTAGCTATCCAATCCAATTAGTTAACACATAAAAATCCTTCAGTGTTTGTCAGTGGCATTCTGTTCTAAAAGAGATCTCATCTGCTTTTATTTATGCAGGGCCCTTGCATTGGTAACCAGCAGAGTCTTGCCCACAGCAGGCTCTGGGACGCAGTGGTTGGTTTCCTGCATGTTTTTGCTAATATGCAAATGAAACTTTCTCAGGTACGTCTGCCATTCCAGTGCTTATAAGCACAAGTCCCTGCATTCATAATATTGTTTAAGGAAATAATTTGCATATAGGCTCTAAAGGTCCTAGATTTACTACCTAACTGCCCATATGAATTTCTTTGTCCTGGACTGTATCTATCTGTCATTTCAAATATGAAACTGAGTTGCCCTGAAATGAACCTCATATCCTGCATTTAAAAGAAAAGGAGACTAAAAAGTACAATGATGAGCGATGAAAATTGTTCTATAGTGAATAACTTTGACATCACTACAAAATACCGTATGGAGTCTTATCAAGGGGAAAACATTCCACTGGTTGGAATCATACTGAGCATAAAATTGTTTTATGTTGTTGGAGGTCAGACATCCCAATCCCAGGACTTGCCTGCAGGGCTTACAGGGCAGTTTTCTCGGCTCAACCATTTTCAGCTAGTCCATCAACACCTTTCTCTCCAGCGCAAAGTCAGATGAAGGTATATTTGCTGGTGATTGCCCAGTGTTCATTTCTATCTACAAATCTTCAGAAAATGAAACGACTCATATAATGAAACTGGACAACACGTAGGCATGGGCTCCTAAGTAGCAAGTAAAATTATTGCCATACAAGCCACAGAAAATGACCTCCTCTTATAGGACATAGTCAAACCACTACTCTTGATTTTAAATGACAATACCTTTGCCACATCTCTCTATCGTTAATATCCAGTGCGGGTTTGGGTTGGGGATATTTGGTGGTGTGGGTGGGTGGTTCGTTATTGGGACAGCCATCTAAGTACTGTAGCTACAAGAGTAGTGCAGATGCTGAGTTTTCTGCTGTAATAGCTCAGCTCCTGACATCCCAAACCCTTTCCATCATCTACAAAGCATGTCAAATGGATTTCTGCCCACTTGCTAGGTGAGTGTGGCTCTAACAATTCTCAGGAACCCCTACGTCATGCAGCCAATCAGTGAATACTGGCCTTGCTAGCAGCATCCACATCTCATGAAAGAAAAAAATACTTTATAAAGTCCATAAAGGCTGATATGAAACAAGGCTGTAAAAAAAAAGCACCAGATCATCAGCTAAATCATCAGCATTCAGAGATTAAATCTGGGTCCTCCTGGTCAGTATAGCTGGGTCTGGTACCTGAAGGAATGCTTTCAAATAACGTTGGCATTTTCATTATGGTCCAGGTATTTACAGAAGAAACTCAGATTGCAGCCAATGACATATATGTTTAAATAAGCTTTAACAATAATATTTTTTCAAAGAGAAATGTTATACTGTAATAGAATAAATGTCCCTGAGTTTACCAACCTGTACCTGGGTACAGCAGAACATTTAATGCAATCTCAAGGTATATACAGACTGCCCCAAGGCCACTGCCCACTTCAGTTTTTGAATTAAGAAATTTTAAATGTGATTTAACTCATGTATGGTGACCTTGGCCCCATTTCCATGCATTTAGCTGGGTAAAGAACAAGATCTACTTGTCTTTATATGTTCAATAAGATGAGCAAGGTAAGTTACTTATTAAAAAATGTCAGGAAGAGGTTTGTTGTTAGGCATCATATATTTATATAAAAAGAGGAATTTAAAAGGAAAATTTGGCTTTGTTTGAAGAGACCCAGTGACTTTTCAGACTCTACACAGTTAATACATTTCACTGGAGTCAGAGGCATGCAGGTCAGTCAGGTGGAAGTCCCACTCCACCGCTTACAGTTATCTGTCTGTCAAAAAGGTCCCTGAGAATGCTGTTTTTGGCATGGGAATTGCTCTCAAAATAACAATGAAGTTCTTGGTGTTACTGTTATTTATAAGTACATAGTACATTAATTACAGGTGAGGAGCAGAACTGTCTTTGAATCCTCCAAGATATCTGTGTGCATTCAGTTCTCACTGCCTCTTTGCCTCAGATTTCATTGCTCCACCACTGATGCCTATGCCTTCAGCACCAATGCTTTTAGCTCTGGAATTCCTTCCCTATCATCTCCACTTCTCTGCTATTCTTGAGACACTCCTTACAGTCTAGCTGTTTGCCAAATCTGTTGGTCATTAACCTGAATAGCTCCTTACATAGCTTGGCATCAAATTTTATTTGATAGTGCTCCTGTGAAAGGCCCTGGGGTGTATTGCTATAATAAATGTGCCATAGCAGTACAAGTTTTTATTATAAACACAGTTCCATGAGTTGCACTAGCCCACAGTCACTTCTGAAATAATATCATTGTAGCGGCTGCTACCACGATGTGAAAAACAAGACACTAGTCGAAGGGTTTCAGAACAAGAACTGGTTTATTTTCCCGCCTTGCGCGAGCCTTTTAAGAGAGACCGTTCCCGCCCACTCAAAACGGCAATGACGTATATGCTACGTCATCAAATCTTTCCCGCGCACGGGTTCTCCCTGTCGCTCGGGGAAGACGAAGGCCCACTGCCATCTTGGGCCTCGCCACTCCGACGATGCACGACCCGACCGCTGAGTCGGTTCGCTTGCTCGGACGGTGAGTTGCTACACAACCCCCCCCCCCCTCCCCTCCCCAGAACCGGCGATACGGTCCCCAAGGTCCGTGGGCTGTGTTAGCCGTTGCTTAGGAGGTCGGCCTCTGCGTCACGGTGCTGGAACCTCGACCGGTTGTTGTAGATCTAAATGGGCCGGTTTGAGGCGGTCCGTCGTGAAGACCTGTTCCTTGCCCCCAATGTCCAAAATAAAGGTGGATCCATTGTTCCTGATGACTTGGAACGGCCCCTCGTATGGTCATTGCAATGGTGCCTGAGGTGTGCCCCTGCGAACGAAAACAAACTTACAGTCTCGTAGTTCTTTGGGCTTAGAGGATGGGGCTTGACCGTGCCATGAAGTGGGAATCGGGGCCAAGTTGCCGAGCCTCTTGCACAGTCTTTGCAGGACTGGTAGAGGTGGGCATTGGGCTTGCGGCCTTGCGATTTGGCCGATGGACGAACCGCTCTCGCGTTTGGCCTTCCACAGGACATCTGCCTGGGCAGCTACCTCACGTGGGTTGCTGAAGTCAGCGTCGGCTAACAGCAGGTGAATGTCATTCGGTAGTTGTTCGAGGAAGGCCTGTTCGAACATTAGGCAGGGCTTGTGTCCCTCGGCCAATGCCAGCATCTCATTCATTAGGGCAGATGGGGATCTGTCCCCCAGGCTATCGAGATGAAGCAGGCGGGCAGCGTGCTCACGACGGGAGAGGCCGAAGGTCCGAATCAGAAGGTCTTTGAAAGCTGGGTACTTATCTTCCTCCGGAGGAGACTGGATGAAGTCTCCGACCTGGGCGGCTGTCTCCTGGTCCAGAGAGCTGACCACATGGTAGTACTTTGTGGAGTCGGAGGTGATCTGTCGAAGGTGGAATTGTGCTTTGGCCTGGTTGAACCAGACGCTGGGACGAAGTGTCCAAAAGGTGGGCAGTTTGAGTGCCGCTGCATTGGCTGCTGTGTTGTCGTCCATTGTGCAGGTCCAAGATCCGTTTGGACCGTCGCGGTCACCAATTTAGCGGCTGCTACCACAATGTGAAAAACAAGACACTAGTCGAAGGGTTTCAGAACAAGAACTGGTTTATTTTCCCGCCTCGCGCGAGCCTTTTGAGAGAGCCTGTTCCCGCCCACTCAAAACGGCAATGACGTATATGCTACGTCATTCAAACCTTTCCCGCGCGCGGATTCTCCCTGTCGCTCGGGGAAGACGAAGGCCCACCGCCATCTTGGGCCTCGCTGCTCCGACGACACGCAACCCGACTGCCGAGCCGGTTCGCTTGTTCAGACGGTGAGTCGCTACATCATCTTATTGCCTGTCTTTTAAATTTATTGAATGTGCATCTGTGATAACTACAATCCAAATCCACAGGAGAAACTTGTCTTTTTCCTTCCAGTCTAACTGCCCATTTAACAACTTGATAAGATTATTGCTCCAATAGAACTCTGAAACTGAAATTGAACTGCTAAAAGTGTGAAGTCTATTTAACTATTACTTTTGGAGAATTTAAAACATTTTTCATCTTTCACTTTTTTTCATTCTTTCTTTCCATTTGGTATATTTATTTTAATATATCTGAAATGATACTGAATTCGTTCGCCTTAATTTACTTTATTCCCCCTCAGGTGTTCTACAGTAAATTTCAATCTGATGGATTAAGAAGCGAAACAAAGGACTGCAGATGCTGGAATCTAGATGAAAAACACGATGATGCTGGAGGAACTCTGCAGGCCAGGCAGCATCCATGGAGAAAAGCAGGCGGTTAATGTTTTGGGCCCCAAAACAAACCCAAAACGTTCACTAACTGCTTTTCTCCATGGATGCTGCCTGGCATCCAGCATCATCGTGTCTTTCATCATGATGGATTAAGAAGATGCACTGTTGCTTGTCCTGTTCGCTGAGATCCAAGATATCCTATTTCTCTCACTTAACATCATCATCATCTCACAATTTAAGCAACTTGCCTCACAAAATATTTAAAAACCTGAACATGCAAAAACATATCTAATAAATGGCAAATGTCCCCCATGAAGCTGGTTATTCCAATTGCAATATAATTCTATAAAGTGTTCAGATAATCTAACTTCATAAATGGGAACATATATAGAGGTGCAGTTGCTGAATGAAGTAGAATATAATTTGAGTTTAAATTTGTTTTTATTTTTGGAACATTTCAGAGGTGTGTTATCAGTTCTCATTTGCATTTATCAAAATTATTTTCTTTTAATTAACACAAGTCAAGAGATGCATCGACTTCTGGTCTCCAGAAAGTGAAACTGAATCAAAGGAAGAAAGTCAATAATACAAACAACGTCTGCATATCCAAAGATATATTAACATTTATCACCATCTACTCAGTCACCACCATCACACCACGGACCAGCACTTCATTAGTCCGTATGTGGATTTTGAAAGTCACACACAGTACTCTTAAAGCAAAATGAATGAAAAATTAACGTCTGCATAGTTAGTATTTATTGCCAGTCAGCGTTTTATTGATGGAAAACTAACCTGTAGGGCTCTGTTTTTTTTTAGTTTCTATCAGTTAAAACCAAAATATTCAAGCCCTAGGTGTAATGAAATCATCCATGGAAAGTACTGTGTAAACAGTTCATCATTTCTGATTGCAGAAGCCACAGTGGTTGAGACTGGTAAACCTGTCCACTGAGAACATGAGAATTTTAACTCTTCCTCTCATCTCCTCCCCCCATTTAATCTTCAAATCCCCTGGGTTGTCTGAGCCATGGATTTTGGCAAAACTGAATTACTTTAGAATAGCAAGTTAAGAGACACTGCCAGCATAGCATTCAGATTAATTTCTTCTTATAGTGGTAGTTTAAAGGGGGAAGTATACAAATCTATATTTATATTTTTCTGAAGCAGCGACTGTCAAGATTGGTTTGACTTCTCTTGCTGAAAGTATTTACAGTGACAGATTTTAACACGATCTTCATCCAGGGCTTGAGTGTTTATATATGTTAAAATACAGTGATACTGAAATATTTTGATAGATTTTGGATCCCAAGCTATTCTTCTCCTCTCTTGGCCTTTATAGTGTCAATTCAAATTACTAAAGATAACTAAATAGCTGAAGGCTTATATCTTTTCTATTGTATAAAAATCAACTAACAAAAACTTCGAATCTGTTCTTTTGTTTTCAGGATTCAAGTCAGATTGAGTTGCTCAAGGAGTTATTGGATTTGCAGAAAGACATGGTGGTGATGCTGTTGTCATTGTTGGAAGGTTAATATTTTTTACATGCTGTGAAGCTTTAGAAGATTAATTGGAATCTGGTCTAAAAATGGCAACATGTTTAGCTGATGCTGTGAATATTTCCATCTATCAAAGCAGTGTTTTTTCAGACATTTTTATCACATACTTTTTACCTCTAATAACAATTTTGTTCCATTATTAATGACCTGTTCTGCTAGATTTCAAATGCTTCACCGGATTTAATGGTTAATAAAATTGCTTTGGTGGTTCATCCCGATTTCATCTTACTTCCTGCTCACTCGCTCATTTAAGTGAGTGTCACCTTACTTCATTTGCTTTTGTGACACAAACTGAAGCAAATCTTTTACCATTTAGATTTTTTTTTAGTTATGGTTTGAATATAGATATGCACACCTTTTTTCCAAGTGAATCAACCTGGAGAATTGGATTGCTTTTGTTGAAATAAATAAATAAATTGCACAATTGTTATGTAAATTGCCTTTCAAAATTTTTATATCCTTGCTTAGGAATTTGTTTTTTAAATACATTCTTTATGTTTAGTTATAATTAATGTTCTCTTTTCAATCTTAGGGAATGTTGTAAATGGAACTATAGGCAAACAGATGGTAGACACATTAGTTGAGTCTTCCAGCAATGTAGAAATGATACTCAAGTTCTTCGATATGTTTCTTAAATTAAAGGATATAACCACTTCTGATACCTTCAAAGATTTTGATCCCGATGGTAAAGGAATGATTTCAAAGAAAGAATTCCAAAAGGCTTTGGAAAGTCAGAAGAAATATGCACAATCAGAAATAGAATTCTTACTATCTTGTGTTGAAGCAGACGAAAATGATTTGTTTAACTATATGGAATTTATTGACCGCTTTCATGAACCAGCCAAGGACATTGGGTTCAATGTTGCTGTATTACTGACCAATTTATCCGAACACATGCCTAATGATATCCGTCTGAAGACATTCTTGCAACCAGCACAAAGTGTCCTCACGTACTTTGAACCCTATTTAGGACGCATTGAGATTATGGGTGCAGCAAAACGCATAGAAAGAGTCTACTTTGAAATCAGTGAATCAAGTCGGACACAGTGGGAGAAACCTCAGGTCAAGGAATCCAAAAGACAATTCATCTTTGACGTTGTGAATGAAGGCGGAGAATCGGAAAAAATGGAACTCTTTGTGAATTTTTGTGAAGACACCATATTTGAAATGCAATTAGCATCTGAAATCTCTGAACCAGATGCAGCTGAAAGAGCTGATGATGATGAAGAGGAGCCTCCTCCAATCGAAGAAGAAGAGGAGGTGGCTCAGCCCTCAAATGCATTTGCATCAGCTTGTCATGATTTCAAAGGTGGTCTGCTGAAGTTTTTTGGCATCTTCACATTTAGAAATATCAGAAGACAGTACAAGAAAATTAAGAGGATGACAACCAAGGAGTTATTGATGGCATTTTTCTCCTTCTTCTGGATGTTGTTCATTGGCCTTGTTTTCTTTATTTTCAACATAGTACAAGGATTTTTCCAGATTGTGTGGAGTGCCATGTTTGGTGGCGGGCTAGTTGAAGGTGCCAAAAACATCACGGTCACAGACCTTTTAGCTAGCATGCCAGATCCAACACAACTTGGAATTCATGGAGATGTGAGCGAGTCAGAAAGAGCAGAAACTCCAGAGACAGGAGTTGTTGCAGAGCTTCAGTCTATGGTGCAAGATGAGAAAAGTGAAACTGAGATGATGCCCGATATATTTGGTACAAGTCTGAAAAAAGGAGGCAAGGCAGCAGGCGACATACATGGAGGGCTTGGTGATGTCTCGGAAATTATAGGAGCAGAGGGCCCCCCTAGTATTGAAAAAGCAATATCACAAAAAAGGAAAGCAGAGGTTAGTTTTAATCACATGTTCTGTTTTTAAAAATATTATTTTAATGATTTAATTTTCATAAAGCTCACAGTCTTTTTTTTTAATCGTCCATTGAACCAAACTTCAAGATTGAACTGAAGAATAAAAATGAGAGTAAAACAGAGTCTGAGAAGGCCGAGTAAGTTTTTCTTACACCATGTTGTTGAAAAGAATTTGTTAAAATTGTGAGTTATTGCTCGGTAAGTAATTTCTGTTTTGTGGCATATGTTGTTGCCTTGATAGCATGGAGGATGGTGAAAAGGTGGACAAAGCCAAAGAAGAACAACCAGTTGAAAGTGAAGAAAAAGAGCAAAAGATCAAGAAAAGGCGACGTGGGCAGACTAAGAAAGAACCAGAGGCATTCTTGGTTAACTTCTGGGAGGGGCTGGAAATTTACCAAACCAAGATTCTGGTAGGTGGCTAGGTTTTCCTGTTATATTGTGCATTTGGTGCTCTAATTATATATTACATAAAGTCTGCTTTGGGGTTCAGTTTTAACCTCCTCTCTATTTTAATTGCAGAGTCATAATATAAAAGGATTGTTAGATGGTCTAATATTCTTCAAATGATTTTAATACGTGCTGAATTTTAGTTACATATCTTCTTATAGGATGAAGATGTTTGTCATGTCACCATGATGCCCCCAGACTCCACTATTCCAGTGATCTCCTCATCCACCCAGCATAAACCTGAGCTCATTCCCAGACTCTGCTACCCGTGTAGCAACATGTACTGTATAAAGTCTGATTGATCCATCACACCTGTGCTTACTGTCCTACATCTGTGACCAGTTTCTTAACTCCTTCAGTGTAATATGCTTATCGCTGTGCATAAATTCCTTCATGATCTCACCTTTTTATAGCTTCTCTGTCTGGAGTCCTACAACCTTCTGACATCAAGATCTTCCTTCTCCTGACACTTGTTCATTGGCATTTGTCCCACTGTGAGCAAGCTAATCCTTAGTTCTTTGAGCTTGGCACTCTGATATTCCCTTCCCAGACTGCTCCATTTTTATTTTTTTTTTCCTTGGGGCTCTTTAAAATTCATCTTTCCAACTAAGCATTTTGCTCGCTACTCAGGATATCCCGTCCTTTGTCTCAGAATTTATCTTTGTCTGAATGTGAAATAAAGACCAAAAAGTGCTGGAAATGTTTAACATGTCAGGCAGGATCAGTGGAAAGAGAAACAGAATTAGTGTTTTAAGTCAATGATCTTTTGTCAGAAGTTGTCTGATTATGTCTCTGTGTAATAATAAGGAAACATTTCTAACAAATTTTTGCATAGTACATCTGAGATACAGAATTTCAATTGCTTAATTGTCGAAGAATGCACATGATGTTTAAAAAAATTTCTCCATTCCAACATTTCATCTTTGAGTTAATGTGCAAAATTAAGTAAAGCTTGACCAGGCTGTAAAATCTGTCCCTGACTCAACAGAGACTGGCTCAGTTACTGAAATGTGAATTGGAGGTCAAGAATAATATTATGTCACTCCACCTTGTTAGGTATTTTTGAGAGTATTTGGACATTGCACATGTCAAGAGATGATAACTAAATGTCTGTATATTGGTGATGATGCTGTAGCTTATTTCTAACGGGTTGTTGAAGTTCCATGCCTTGAGCAAAAGGAGGGAGGGTATGTGGCCCACATCGTTAAGGTGCATGGGACTTTCTCTCCCTTCATGAAGTGAAAGATTGAATAAATATGTTTCTGTGTGAGTGATTCTCTTGCTCCACAACAGCCTGCTTGCTATAAAATGGACAGTTTAAAAACTGCTAAAGTGACTTCATCATGGAACAATATGTCAATGCAGTCCCAAGGCAGTGAAACCAAGACTTGCTGGTACATTCATTTTTACTGCTCTGCTAATTACAATGTATCCTGGTTCTCTGAGTGTTGAATATTCACCAGATCTCCAGATGGTCTTAATGCCTTCAAAGCCAACATTATTCATGCTATGAAAGATGGAAGAAAGGCATATGTAAATTTGCATGTTTGACTTCATTCGTTGAGTAAGAAACCAAAAGATTTGTATTAAAATGAGCTGATCCTGTTTGACTTCTAGAGTGAGCAAAAATATACTGATATTCTAACTTGACAAACTATTACATGGCACAGGTAGATAGGGTCGTAAAGAGAGCTTTTGGCACTTTGGCCTTCATAAATCAGGGCGCTGAGTACAGGAGTTGGGATGTTATGGTGAAGTTGTACAAGATGTTGGTGAGGCCAAACTTAGAGTATTGTGTGCAGTTCTGGTCACCTACCTACAGGAAAGATATCAATAAGCTTGAAAGAGTGCAGAGAAAATTTACAAGAATGTTGCTGGGATTTGAGGACCTGAGTTATAGGGAAAGGTTGAATAGGTTAGGACTTTATTCCCTGGAGCGCAGGAGAATGAGGGTAGATCTTATAAAGGTATACAAAATTATGAGGGTTATAGATAGGGTGAATGCATGCAGGCTTTTTCCCCTAAGGTTGGGTGAGACTAGAACTAGAGGACGTGGGTTTAGGGTTAAAGGTGAAATATTCAAGGGGAATATGAAGGGAAACTTCTTCACTCAGAGGATGGTGCAAGTGTAGAACAAGCTGCCAGCAGAAGTGGTGCATGTGGGTTCAATTGTAACACTTAAGAGAAGTTTGGATGGGTATGTGGATGGGAGGGGTTTGGAGGGATATGGTCTGGGTGCAGGTAGATGGGACTAGGCAGAGGATCAAGTGGCATGGACTAGATGGGCCGAAGGGCCTGTTTCTGTGCTGTAGTACTCTGACTCTATAAATGCAAAACTACTGTTATTTTAACCTCCTCTACCCAAGGCCCTATAATGTCTGTATATCTGCTTGGAACAATTACTAAAATATTCATTCTTCTCAATATCTGCAGGGCAAATTCAATTTTAAATACAAAGCTTAAGTGTGCAAAGCTGACACCAGTTGTGCCCTCTACATTGCACAATGTCAGAACATTCAATGGTGTTGTAAACCCTCCAGCAATCATAGTTTGTCAGTTTTTAATACCTCATTTGTTGACATGAGTGATCATTTAATCAAATCCATGTGACAAAAAGAAATACAGTGAACATGAAGCAAAACCCAAGGTTAATCGACCACCCTTTTAACCATCGTCACTGTGAATATCTATAATGTATTGTTACCTCAATAAATTAGAACCAACCAAGGGCTGAAATTAAATTTTGATGTTACTGCTACAGAACTATCTTGCTGGGTGATTGATAGGTATGGATATGCTGGCAATTCTCTTGTCATTTGCCAGCATATCCATGCCTAGTTAAGTGGAATTATATTAAAATAGTGGCGTTTATTTGAAAAAACCTATATAAATAACATGCAATGTATATAGGTTTGCTATTAGCTGCCACATTTCAATTTAATGTAATTCAACAATTTTATCTTATTTCATGAGTCAATGGAAGATGAACTAAGTTCTAACTTCAGCTGAAATTTTTACTAAGGCCATCTACTAAAGGTCACACAAATTGAAGCCACATTTCTCCTGGCTGAAAGAAAATCAAATTATCAGTTCTTCTTGCATCAGTTATTTTATATTTTCACCACAACGATAGGAGTTTTGGATGTGAATTTATCCACTATTAACCACTGCTCCATTCTGCAAATGTGAATCCAGAGACAGTATGTGCCATGATTTTAAATGAGAATGGTTGCTATAGTATTTCCCTTCAATATAAATGTTTCTATGGTAGTCGGGAGAAGTTATTCGATGTAAACATTCAGATGTGGTAAAACAGAAATTGCATGTAAATTATCAAATTAAAAATTACCTGTGATTCTGCTTAACTGTTGTTACATCACAAAATTATTGCTTTTTGTTTCAGAATTATCTAGCCAGGAATTTCTACAATCTGAGGTTACTTGCTCTCTTTGTGGCATTTGCGATCAATTTCATTCTGCTCTTCTACAAGGTACTGAAAATAGTGTGCACATTTTTTTGCAGTGTTCATCACTGCTGCTTTGCATTATATATAACAGGCAACACTACAAAAATAAGGCAAAGTTCATATTCAGCAGAACAGCAAGATTGCAATAATAATATGTTCCTAACCATCAAACACCAGAGAAGTTTAATCAGATCATGCAGATGCAAATGGTATTTTTGCCGAGTGTATCCAATGAAAATTCAAGCAGACGGGGCCATTTGGGGCTCAATGATACCAAGGATGATTGGGACAAGTCTAATGAGAGTTTATGCTGGGAAAGATTTTTTGTCATGGTCTTCATGCTTGGAAAAAATCAGTTAACGAACAGGAGATCGGTAGCTAGAATCCCCTTAGAAGTAGGCATCTACCTACTGGAATCAGAGGGGAATGGATAATCACGTACTATTAGAGGCAAAGCAGCAGGTGAACTCAGAATGAAAACTGCATTCAATCACTGTTAATGTTTTAAGCTAAGATGGAGTTATTGTCTGCCTTAGATTTCCAGACATTTGAAGAGGGTTCATTTAAATTCAAATCATTCTTAAATATCACCAGTATCACTTCATATTTTATACATATTTAAATATCTTAATGCAGAAATGACTATTATTAGTATGTTTTTTCTCAAACCAATATATTATCTAACATAGAATAGAATAAAGTCGATCTGAATTTTTCATAAATAATGCTGTAATTAATTATTTTTTGTTATGCATCTGAGTAATTTGAGAACTGATATGATAAGTGTTGCTGTTTTAGAAACAACAAGTGGTTTTGGACCTAGGTTTCATATTATGTTAGTTTCACATCACGTCCTGATTTGTTGACAGATCAATCAAGATTGATTGCTTTAATTCGCGAATGCCACCATTATTGTATCTTGCATTCTCTGAGATTGTAGGAGGCATACTAGACAAACTTTTGTCTTTTTACAACTAGCAGTTCTTTTTCCTATGGATCAAGTATGGGAGTAGATCTTACATCAGGCACAGCTGACAGAGAGTAGGAATAATCAGGCCATTTTTGGGTTGAGAGGCTCTGTCTATTGGGGTCCCACAGGGATCAGCGCTGGGGCAGTAGCTGTTCATGATCTATATCAATGATTTTAAGGAGATGACCTAATGGAAAAAAATCCAAGTTAGCTAATGATATAAAGCTGGATGGCAGTGTGGGTTCAAGGCGCAGTAGCTTCATGTGAAAATGGACAGACTATGTAAAGGCAAGGGCATGGCAAATAAAATATGGTGTAGAAAAATGCAAGGGTTTCCACTTTTGGAGTAGGCAGGGGGGAGCTGACTGGCCTACTTCTGCTTCCACTTTTCATGTTATTATGGTAGTCATTTAGATGACTTAACTATCAGAAAACGTGAGTAGGTTATGTCCCATAATATGACCTCAAATTGCTCTTAATCAATATGCTGAATCTTTGATTCCATCTCTGTAACAATGGCATAACTAATTCATCCTGGAAATTGTAGCTCCAAATACATGTTCAGTATTAAAATACCTGCAGGTAGTGCCTTCAGTAAACATTAAACATTTTTTAAAAATATCTTTATGTAAATGGAACTGAATTTTAATAGTAGTACAAAAAGGAAAGAGAAAATGCTTGAAATTTTAAATAAAAATCATATCAATTAATAGAAACATTTGCATCTTTTTTTATTATTTTCAGAATACAGACAAAACTACTGTTCATTTATTACAATTTGGTTCTTTGCAATATCTAGAATAATTCATTTTGATTTAAAAACAGAAATTTTATCAGGTTTGAAATAATAAATGCTTGGCCATGAAATCTTTACATTTCAATTTTTTTTCCCTATTTCAAGGTGACTGAGCCTCCAGCTGATGATGATGAAGGGGATTTCAGTTTCTGGAATGATGATAATGTGGATTACTACGTGTTACAGGAGACAACAGGATACATGGCCCCAACGCTGACATTTCTTGCAATTATTCACACCATCATCTCAATGCTTTGTATCATTGGCTACTACATATTGAAGGTATACTACAGTATCTTTCAAGCTCTCCCACTTTGAAAAATATTGCACAGAGATTTTTCTCTTTAGACCACTTCTGAAAGAGGTTCCAGATTCCAAATTTTAACCCTTTATGCCACAAACTGATTCTCAGGCAGCCAGAAAAAAAAGATTTGAAACTCCCAAAGGCATCTGCTGATGCAGTAAAATGATTCATAATGAATAAGATCCTCTCAACCACAAACACATTAGGAACAAAATAGTTAGCTCTTTCATATACAACAAATAAATTGATAGTGCCCCAACTGCACAGCCTTCAACCTGATGGTGCCTCAATTCCACTTCTGTCTCTTCCCTAAGACCCACAGATTGGACTGTCCTGGTAGGCCCATTGTTTCTGCTTCTTTGCCGCTGTAACATCAATCGCCTCAATTTCTCCACTCTCCTGGCCAGGTCCGACCTCACCTCCTCCGAATGTGCAGCCATCTGTTCACTTCGCACCAATCGCAACCTAGTCATCAAACCCGCAGACGAGGGCGGTGCCGTTGTAGTCTGGCAGACTGGCCTCTACCTTACAGATGCCAGACGACAGCTCTCAGATTCCTCCTCATGCCAAGCTCTGGACCACGACCCCACCAATGAACCAGGCCATCATCTCCTGCACTGTCACAAATCTCATCACATCAGGAGTTCTCCCCTCTACAACCTCTGACCTGATAGTGCTCCAACTCCACACTGCCCGCTTCTCTCTCTTGCCCAAGATCCACAAATTGGACTGTTCTAGTGCACCCATTATTTCTGCCTGCTCTTGCCCCGCCGAACAACCACGTCTCCTAGTTCTTTCATATGCTGTGATGCAAAAGTTATATCTTTCAGAACGTTAGCACTATCGGTTCCTGAATTTTTGGGGGTCACTGGTTTTGTATCTAATATTATTCTCAGCACTCTGTATATATCCTTTATGGTTGCCAGAGAAATTTTTAGTTCTAAACCGTAATTTAAACTGCATGTTACAGTGGTTTTCTAATAAAAATACACTGTAGGTATAGTGTTGTATTAAAATCCTAGTCATAGCCAGAGGATGAGGGCTTCTCCTTTCACTTACCATTGTTATTTAAGGACTCCCCCAAAAATCCATCCTTCACCCGACTTCTGCTTCTCATTTACATCCTGTCACATGCTGACATATTCTAAAACCACAATGTCAGGATCACCTGAATGCAGAGTTCTTCTCCACCTCACCTGCTCATTGCCTGTCATCTCTCTCCACATTTGTCCCAGATGAGACAATATTTCCTCCAATTAAAAACTGGGCAGACCGAAGCTTCTGTCTTTCATCCCTGTCATAAAACCCCAGTCCCCAGCCATCAATTCCATTGCCCTCACTTGCTATTGTCTCAGATACGTTGCAACCATGGCAACTTATTTGCACTGAGCTTCTGACCCTTTATTCTCTCCATTAAAACGATGTCTATTTCAACCTAAATAATGTTAGCTGTCTCCATGCCTGCCTCATTCCACCTGCCGCTGGAAACCCTTACTGAAGTTTTGTTACCCCCATGTTCTCTTAGTTCGGCCTCCATCTCTCACTTTGCGTAAACTTGATCTCATGCTAAATATACACTATTGTGCACTGTCCCAATCACCTCTCACTCCTGTGTGGGAGTTACCTACATTTGTTTCCAGTAGGAAAATATATCTCAATTTTAAAACTCCTTTCCTCATGTTCAAATCTCTCAATGGCTTTCAGATGTGTCCCTTCACATCTGGCAGTCAAACCAGGGTGGGACTTGTGCAGTGAATGGTCGGGCTCTGGGGAGTGTTGTGGAACAGAGGGACCTAGGGGTATAAGTACATGGTTCACTGAAAGCAGCACCACAGGGAGATAGGGTGGTGAAGAAGACGTTCGGCACGCTGGCCTTCATCAATCAGGGCACTGAGTATACTGTAGATGTTGGGATGTTATGTTGCAGGTGTACAAGATGTTGGTGAGACTGCACTTGAAGTATTGTGTATATTTTTGGTTGCCCTGTTTTGGGAAAGACATGATTAAACTGGAAAGAGTGTAGAGACGATTTACAAGGATGATGCCAGGACTCAAGTCATAGGGAGAGGTTGGGAAGGCTAGGATTTCATTCCTTGAAATGTAGACGACTGAGGGGCAACCTTATAGAGGTGTATAAAATCATGAGGGGTATATATAGGGTGGACACACATAGCCTTTTTCCCAGGATAGCAGAACTAAAAACTAGAGGGCATAGGTTTAAGTTGAGGGGTGAAAGATTTAAAGAGGACCCCCAGAGGTGGTGTGTATATGGAATGAGCTGCAGGAGGAAGTGGTTGAGGCAGGTTTAATAATAACATTTGGATAAGTACGTGGATAGGAAGGGGTTAGAGGGATATGGGCCAAATGCAGGTAAATGGGACTAGTTGGGTAGGCACCATAGTTGGTATGGATGAGTTCGGCCGAAGGGCCTGTTTCCATGCTGTATTACTTTATGACTCTTATCTCTATAATCTTCCACAATCCTTTGAGTTCCTCCAGTTTGACTGCTTTATGCATCAATTTTTCTTCGTCCCAATACTGACTTCCATGTCTCATGCTTCCAAACCCAAAGTTCTGAATTTGCACCCAAAAACTAATTTGCCTTCCCACCACTCTCCTGGCCTTCAGGCTGCGCTATAAAATCTACTTTCCTTCCTGTTCTTTATTTCACCTGGACCAATTCTGTTCTAAATTTAGTTACAGTATGGTTACAATGAAGGCATTTTCTAAATGGATGTTGTTATTGCAATAACATCAATTCTGAATGAATCCCAAGGGTTGAAAGCAAAGGTTATGTGGTCAACAAGTAATATTTGGAGCTTACACTGAAACATTCATTTTACTTGATAACAATAATCTTTGTGCAACTGAATACTGGAAACTGGTTTTATTAATTTAATATCTTCAAAGGTCCCTCTTGTAGTTTTCAAGCGTGAAAAGGAGATTGCCAGAAAGCTGGAGTTTGATGGTCTGTACATAACAGAGCAACCGTCTGACGATGACATTAAAGGACAGTGGGATCGCCTTGTCATCAACACACCGTATGTAAAACGAAAAGCTCCATTCAAGTAATGTAGTTTGCATGTCCACACAAAGGCATGAGCCATGTCCATTTGATTCATCAGTAGCAATATAAAAAATAAGCTGTGGTTCTGAAGAGCTTGTTTTATTGTCAAAAGTTGCCTTTACTTATGGTTCCTTGGGTTGCACAGCAATTTGTGGATAGATAACCCGCTCACTGATGTCCACCAGAACCACAATGAACAGGTGCAAAAGAGCTCTTTTTTTCCCTCCTCCCTCCTTTTATCATCTCCCCACAGCAGTGCAGAGCAAAAAGAACCATTCACATCCCATGACTTCATTGCTGGTTAAAAATGATTGTGCATTCAGTGAAGATGAACATCTCTTCCCCGTGCAATGCCAATTACACTCAGTCCTCATTATCCACTGATTTGCTATTCACAGATCTGCGTACTGGTGAGGCCCCATAACAAATTTTTTCAAACTACTACATCTATGTCCATATACATGTTGAGAAAACAATAATTGTCTGTATTAATACAGTGATATATTCCAGACCACTTGTGTCAAGTGATTCCGCGCTGTGCGCCACTGTAATGTAGCATGGTCTTTGTTTAACACGGCTGCACCTTGTGATTTCAAAACCTATCACTGCTTGTAAGTTTCAATGAAGGTTGTTTATGAGCTAGTATCATTTACTTCTAGATATTTAAATGTTTTAATATGTTTATTGATCTAAGACTGGCAACCCTCATGCACATTACTTTTGACTTCAGTGGGTACAAGAATGATCAATTTGAAGCTACTTGTCTGATGCCATCACCAAAAGTGAAAATTTCTTTTGATGAGGGGCAGAGGGTGAGCATTGAATTTAAATAGCCAAGAGGAACTAGCCATCGATTGAAATTACACACTTTCCATTGAACTAACTATTTCCTGTGCTATTGCAGATCCTTCCCCAACAATTATTGGGACAAGTTTGTCAAAAGAAAGGTAAGCAACATTGACCAGGGTCACTAATAATTGCAGACTGTTCACGTAGCATTAATCATAGCTTCAGATATACTAAAGTACTTAGAGTTAGTTACGTCGTACTATCATCCTTATCATTAGAATAAATTTGTAAGTCATTTTGCATACCATGGTGTTTCATAAACAGCAAATGAACAATTATTCTACTTTGATGGTATTTGTTGAGGGAGCATTGATGGTCAGGATATCGTAAAGACCTCCTGAACCTCCAGATTGTTTCACAAAATCTTTAACATCCACCATCTCTGAAAGTGCAGGAAAAATATCTCAATTTCAGATCTCATACAAAAGGCAGCACCAGTCACTTAGTGTCACAATGAAATGTCAATTAAGAATATAACAACCAATTTCTCTGACCCTCCCACTTCCCCTGCACCACCACCACCACCACCACCACCACCTTGTGTCTCAGCAGTGAATGGACACAGCACTCGAAATTTAGTTTCAAAGGCCTGTTCATAATCCTTAGCATGTGCACCCCACCCACCCTCCACCAGAGAGAAACTTGTGGTAATGACCAGGTGACAGAAGTCTATAAAAAATGGCCAAAGATCTCCAATCAATCCTTGTTGCAACATTCCTGAAAGCAGAAATAAGGCTTAGCTGCAATGCTGTCTTTAGCTGTAATCCAAATGAGTGCAACTCAGCCAAAGTAAAACAAAATCAGAAATGCAGGATTAATGTCATAAATGACTAAATACACCAACTTGCTCCTACAACAGGCAGAAACACTAAATGAACCTTGTTGAAATGCCTGGAAATCTCAAGGCAGCATCAAGTTAAGGGATACCCAATGTTATGGTCTCCTACCCAGTCCTTCTGGTTAATATGCTTTAACACATTAACCACCTCAGTCTCAATTATCCCATGGCTGTACATGCTATTCATCAGTGACATTATGCATCTCCTATTTTTGTTTGTAGTCAAGAAACTGCTCCTTCCCTATTACGAAGTGCCATGGGACATTTCGATGTAATATTAATTCATTTGTGTTCGTTGAAATTACCTGAATTTGTTTGCATACAGGTATCTTTGTTTTCTCTCAGGTTATTAATAAGTATGGAGACCTTTATGGAGTTGAACGGATTGCTGAGCTCTTGGGTGTGGACAAAAGTTCTTTAGATTTTAGTCCCATTGAAAAGGCCCCAGAACAAGAAGCAACACTGTTATCCTGGTGAGTGATTTTTGAACCCCTATTGTTTAACTCCTTCTCATAGAGAAGGAATCAAAATATAGCTTAAAATATTTTCAGAGCTTACAAATTTATGCTGAATTTGATTAGAACAACATAATTAACTTTCAGCTTGGCACATTAGTTTACCATGTGTTCAAACACATTTGTGCAAAAGGGGAACGTTGTCTAAAAGTATTCAATAATTCTATTTTAAATGGATGTTACACTAATTGTCCTCTGTGATTGTATAGTTTGTAGATGCCCAAGATCAAACATGGATGGAATTTGCTGTAAAATTAGACTTGTAGTTGCTCTTTCCTGTGGACTTTCGAAGAGTGAATTTTAAAAGCAGAGCATCTGAACAGGGCGTCTTGGACCTGTGTGAACAGGGCAAGCCATTGTGCATCTAACCATAAGAATGAAGAACTGTTTATGATCTCTTTCTCTGGGGCACTGACACCCCGTTCTAGACAGCCCAGCAGGGTAAACATCGATCATATCTACCCTGTCAAACTCCCTTACAATTTTGAATATTTCAATGAGATCACTTTCATTCTTCTGACCTCAAACAATATGTGCCTAGTCTACTTAATCTCTCATAGAGAAAAAACACCAACCCAGGAATCTATCTCATGAACTTTTTCTGTGCTCCCTTTATTTCAATTACGTCCTTCCTTATGCAGGGAGACTTGACCTGTACATGATATTCCAGATCCAGCCTCACCAGGGCCCAATGCCTTCTCTTTGACTCAAACCTGTTTGCAATTATGGCCTTCCTAGTTGCTTGTTGAGTCTGTATATTAACTTTCAGTGTTTCAGTTTCTCCTGAACATCAACATCTCTTAATCTATGATTAAAACAATATTCTACCTTCCGATTTTTTTTCTTTCGAAGTGGTTGACCTCATGTTTTTCCATATTATATTCCACCTGCCACGTCTCTGTCATTCACTCGGCCGGTTCATTCTCCAGAGGCCTCCACATCCTCCTGACAGCCCATATTACCACTTTATTCCAGTCTAGCAGTATTCCAGTTGTAATATTTTTACCCTTACTTGCAGATTTCTTCATGTCCTTGCTTGCCCCACTCCTTATCTCTTTAACCTCTAGTATAATCAGCAAACTTGGATATATTTCAATTGATCTCCTTATTACTAAGGACTGTAATCAGCTGAGACTTCAGCACTGATTTCCGTGGCACTCCACTGGTCACACACTCACAACCCTAAAATAATCCATTTATCTTGACTCTCAGTTTTCTGTCTATTAACTAATCCTCAATTCCTGCCAGTATACTACTTCCAATATCACGCACTGTAACTTTGTTAGTGGTCTTTTAAGTAGCATCTGGTCAAAGGCTTTCTGGACAAATACACCACATCACCTGTTTCATCCTTATCTATTCTGCCAGTTACAACCTCAAAACAAAAATTGCAAAAGATTTGTCAAACTTGAATTATAATGGACAGAAAGATTTGTATGACTTTGTTCTTGAGTCATAGTGTCATACAGCACTCGTCATCCACCTTGTCCATGCTAACCATCAAGTACTCATCCATAATAATCCCATGTATCAGCACTTGGCCCATTAGCCTTCTATGGCGTCCAGATTCAAGTCCAGATCTTGTGAGAGTACCTACCTCCACCATCCACTCAGGCAGTGTGTTCAAGATTCCAACCACCCTCTGGTGAAAAAATTCTTTCTCAGATCCCTTCTGAACCTCTTACCCCTTATCCCAAACTTGTATGCCGTGGTTAAAGACACTTATTCTATAATGAAAGATCTTCTACTAGCTATCCTCTCATAATTTTGTTTGGCCCTTCCTTGGCCTCCTACACTACAAGGAGAGTAAGCCTAGCCTATCCATCACAGGCAACGTTCTGGTGAATCTTCTCTGCACCCTTTTCAATGCAATCATGTTGTTCCTATAGTGTGGCACCGGAACTACAAACAATATGCCAGCTGTTTTGTGAAGTCATACCATGACCTCTAAGCTCTTGTGTTATATTGTATGCCCCGGGTAATGAAGGCGAGCCTCCTGTATGCCTCCCCCGCTATCTTATCCACTTGTCCTGCCACCATTAGAGATCATTAGTATACCAAGGTCTCTCTGTTTCCTAGTACTCCCAAGGGCCTCACCATTCATGGTGCATGTCTGACCCTCGGTAGACCTCCCAAAATGGTCTTCTTTCCTGATATCCACATACATTGCATGAAATGTTGAGTTAGATATCCTGAATCATAAATTTGCTCCACTAACAGTTTATATAACAATTAAAACGAGTTACAAGTTATCTGTGAGATATCAGGCCAGCACCCTCAAGGCCATCAACAGCTTTTGGAATAACACTTGAAGGAAGAAAAGTCTTTGTCAGAAAGAAAACTGAGAAAGAAAATTGAAAAAGAAACTTTTGAACATTTCAACATTTCATTTTGGTTTATTTGTAGGTTGAGTTCCATCGATTTAAAATACCATATTTGGAAACTTGGAGTTGTGTTCACTGACAATGTGAGTACAAACAAAAGCAAATACTAATTTGACTTAATATGCTTCCATTTCTAGATATGTGCATCTTCTCTACCTGATAAAATGAGGCTTGTTTTGTGCAAATCTGATTATGATTTCCTCTTACCATGTAAATAGGTTTAATGTTACTATTACTGATTTATTCAATTATCCAACAATGTTCTATTTAAAAGTGACATGAGTTACGTTTTGAAAGAATCTAACCCTACAGTCTAAGTTGGTCAGCTTTGTTTCAAAGAACTCAGTTCAAAGGAAAGTGCTGAAAATACACTTAAATCCTTTACTCTGCATTGTTAAAAGTAACTTAATTTCTGCAATAAAGTAATTCAAATAAAATGACAGTTTGAATTCTAAATTACGAAGTTCTGCTCATCCATCTTTCTCTTTCCCATCCCTACTTTATTTTTCTTACCTGATGTTTTTTTCCTGTTCCTTGAGCTATACTTTACAATTTATCCCATGTTTGTCTTAATTACAAATCTCTCTTCCTAATTTTGTAAGGATTCAACATTTCTGCTCTTGTATCTTATAATTCTAGAACTGAGGTTCTAAAGCTAGGCACCTGTCTGAAACACACAACTAATGTTGGTGCTTTTTTTTAGCCACAACTCACAGCATTGCAGTGACTTGGACAAAATGCTTACCATTCTGGATGTGACATCTGGTGTTCAATACAGTTGACAAGATATTACAACTATGACCCAGGAAACTGATAAATGAATGATAAACCAAGGATTCAAAAACAATATCACATCACTGACATAACTATTTCTTTAAATGGCTTTTGTCTTAAATCAAAGTTACAAGAAATTTTCTTCTTCAAAATAAGTCAAGTATTTTAATTGCAATAATCAACTGTTTCCTAAGGATTTGTAATGCAAATTCTCTACTATAATTTCTATTTGCAGTCATTTTTGTATCTGGCTTGGTACACAACCATGTCCATTTTGGGTCACTACAACAACTTCTTCTTTGCTGCCCACTTGCTGGATATTGCTATGGGTTTTAAGACACTGCGTACGATATTGTCATCTGTAACACACAATGGGAAGCAGGTGAGAACTATAAAACAGAAGCCATGATTAATGCCTTGACATTTTCAATCTTGAAAGATCTGAAAAACTATTGTAAATGTTTACATGAAATTTGTAATAGTTTGAAAAAGGTAGATCCAAACATTTTGTTTTTAATCACATATTGGAAATAGGATTATACACGTTGGATAAAATCCATTCAGTTAAACATGACATACCTTTAACTGCGTTAGCTCTACTACCAATACTAGATTGTTTGACCTATGCTTGTTGGGTTTATTCCTCCTCCCTTTTTTCCATGGGTATTGTAACATTTCTGATCCTCCAGCTGTCTGGTTGATTTGCGTTTAAGAAGGTTCACAAGATATATTCAGATGAGGAAGGTATTTGGCCCATTTTAGCACAAACATCAGTAAAGATACTGGACTCACACCAATCACATCTTAATGTTCATGTAAATTATTCATCTTCCATGTTTTAATTACTGGAAGCCTCATCCATATTTTTGTCGTTCTTTGTGTGAAGAGTTTCCTGAAACAAAACTTGTTTACCAAAATTTGAATGTATCCTTGAAAATAAAGAAAATAAGAGCTTAGAGGGATGCCATTCGTCCCATCATGCTTATGCCAGGTCACTAAGTATCTCCTCCAGAGCTCTGCAAGTATTTCTCTTTCCAGTGTTTATCATTTTTGATCACAGCATCCACTTCCACCACTCTTTCAATGTAGAGGATGGACAACAAATGTTGGCGTTGCCATTGATGTCCATATCCTGTGAACAATCAATTAAAAATGCTGAATTTAAACCCAATCCACTTGTCTTGTCATCCCTACCCTCTCCCCAATATACTGCACCCACTTAAGAAGAATATTGAATTTATACTGTTCCTTTTCATTTTCCCTGACAACTGTGGATATATTTTGTCCATTATTATTTTCTTCCTAATTCACGTTATGTCTGCTTTCCTGAGGTGTGCTGTTGTATGTATCTTTGAGCTTCTCAATAAGTCCAAAAAACCCTGAAATTATGCTCTGCCCTGTATATCCAACCCCTGTCATTAATATGTATCATAAAGTGCTCAATATCCAGCCTGGAAGACAGTAGTGTTTATTTAAAAACAGAAATGCTGGAATCGCTCAGCAGATCGGGCAACATCTGTGGAAAGAGAAACAGAGTCAACTTTTCAGGTTGAATATCCTTCATCAGAACGTTAACTGTTTCCACAGATGCTGCCTGATTTGCTGAGTTTTTCATAGAATCATAGAAGTGTACAGCACAGAAACAAGTCCTTTCCGCCCACCTCATCCATGCTAACCATGGTGCCTATCCACTCTAATCCCATTTGCCTGTATCCCTCCTTGCCTTTCCTATTCAAGTACCTGTCCATATGCCTTTTCAACACTGTAATTGTATCTACCTCCACCACCTCCTCTGGCAGCTCGTTCCAGATAACCACCACCCTCTGCGTGGAAAACTTATCCCTCAGGTCTCCTTTAAATTTCTCCACTCTCACCTTAAACCTGTGCCCTCTAGTTCTAGACTCCCTTTGCACTGGGAAAAACATTCTCATTATCTCGCCTATTTATTCCAGTGAGAATAAATCTAGTCTATCCAATCCCTCTTTATAACTAAAGCCCTCCATTCCAGGCAACATCCTGGTGAATCTCTTCTGCACTTTTTCTGTTGCTACCACACCCTTCCCGTAGTGTGGTGACCAGAACTATATTCAATTCTCCAATTGAGATCTAACTAACGTTTGGTACAGCTGCAACATGTCACCCCAATTCAGTGCCTCGGCCTGTGAAGGAAAGCATACCAAGTGCCTTTTTCACTACCCTCTCCACCTGTGTTGCACTTTCAGGGAGCTATGGACTTGCACCCTATGGTGTCTCTGTACATCAATGCTTCTCAGGTCCCTGACATTTACTCTATATGTCACACTAGAATTTGACTTTGCAAAGTGGATTAACTCACACTTTTCCCTGCATTAAATTTCATCTGCTACTGATCTGTCCAACTTTTAAGCTGATCTATATTCTGCTATATCCTATTATTCAACCTTCGTCATTATCTACAACTCCACCAATTTTCATGTTGTCTTACGATTCAGACCACCTACAGTATATTCTCATCCAAATGATTGATAATTCTCATCTAAGTTATTGATATTACAAATAATAAAGCTCCCAGTATTGATCCCTGTGGTAGACCACTTGTGACAGGCTTCCTGTCAGAAAAACACAACACCCATCCGCCTCTGCCTCCTACCACCAAGCCAATTTTAGATACAGTTTATCAACATGGCTCAGATCCCTTGTGCCTTAATCTTCCGGACCAGCCTACCATGCGGGACCTTGTCAGCCTTACTAAAGTCCACATAAACCATGTCTCCTGTATTGCCTTCATCAATTTTCTTAGTTACATCAGAGTTTCTGTTTATATTTCCAATTTTCACCAGCAGTTTTTGAATTTTAAGTCCTCTTTATTTTCTTCCAATCTTAAAAGCTTCTCATCACTATTCATTGGTCATTTAGCCAATTTTGTATACAGACTTCCACCGTGCTTTTAACTCCCAGAGCTTCAATTTTGCTAATGTCTAGTAATAAGGTGTTTCATCAAATGTCTTCTGAAAGTTGAATTGTGCAGTATCAACTGTACCATCATTAACACTGCCCATTACCTTGCTTAATCAACTCAATCAATGTATCAAGCATGATTTGCCTTCAATAAGTTTGTGTTGATTCTGAAGGTTTCTGACAGGCCTGGATGTGTACCTGCCAGATTTATCCTACTTCCCTTCATTGAGAAGTGGTGTATTATTTGCAATTTTCTTGACCTCCAGCAATTTCTAGAGAGAACTGCATCACTGAGGGCATTTAACTTAATATCTTTTTCATGGCATTCCCTATTTTGTTATTACCATATTAGATCATCTTCTTTCAATTCTGACAGTGTGGTGCCCATTTTTCATCTACAAAATGGCAGGTTAAATATACATGTGTTGGAGGAATTCTAACCCCCACATTGGTAAAAGCAGAAAAAGGGATATTCAGATCATGTGTCTGAAAGTAGCACTGGGTCTTATGTAACTCCTGTTTAAGTCAAGCTGTTCTGATCACAGCTTATGCATTCGAGAAAATGTGTCTTTCTACATTCTGACTTGAAGTAAGTTGCTAAGCCTAATACCAGAAGTTATTTTTGATGAATTAAATTTACCCAAGTAGAGGTAAATTTAACAAAATTACTTGTACTCTTCTCGGTTTTAAAAGAACATTACAGCACAGTACAGGCCCTTCGGCCCACAATGTTGTGCCAACATTTTATCCTGCTCTAAGATCTATCTAACCCTTCTCTCACACATAGCCCCCTATTTTTCTATCATTCATGTGTCTACCTAAGAGTCTCTTAAATGTCGTTCTGCTGGCAGTGTGTTCCACACATCCACCACTCTGTGTTTAAAAAAAACTTACCCCTGACATCCCCCTTATACCTTCCTCCAATCACCTGAAAAATTATGCCCCCTTGTGTTAGCCATTGTCGCCCTGGGAAAAAGTCTCTGACTGTCCAATCGATCAATGCCTCTTATCATCTTGTACATCTCTATCAAGTCACCGCTCATCATCCTCCTCTCCAAAGAGAAAAGCCTGAGCTTGCTCAACCTATCCTCATAAGACATGCTCTCCAATCCAGGCAACATCCTGGTAAATCTCCTCTGCACCCTCTCTAAAGCTTCCACATCCTTTCTATAATGAATCAACCAGAACTGAACACAATACTCCAAGTGTGGTCTGACCAGAGTTCTATAGAGCTGCAACATTACCTCGTGGCTCCTGAACTCAATACCCCGACTAATGAAGGCCAACATTCCATACACCTTCTTAACAACCCTATCAACTTGTGTGGCAACCTTGAGGGATCTATGGACATGGACCCCAAGATCCCTCTGTTACTCCACACTGCTAAGAGTCCTGCCATTAACCTTGTATTCTGCCTTCAGATTCGATCTCCCGAAGTGTATCACTTCACACTTATCTGGGTTGAACTCCATCTTCTCAGCCCAGCTCTGCATTCTATCAATATCCTGTTGTAATCTATAGCAACCTTCTACACTATCCACGACACCACCAACCTTTGTATCATCAGCAAACTTACTAGCCCACCCTTCCACATCCTCATCCAAGTCATCTGTAAAAATCACAAAGAACAGCGGTCCCAGAACAGATCCCAGCGGAACACCACCGGTCACCGACCTCCAGGTCGTAAGTCAAAAAGAGCGTTAAGTAGAATACTAACCACTATTTCTTAGTTACACGTCAGTCCACTGCCCTCTCCTATCACAGTCCATCATCTTCAGCCCTTTGTCACTTCCACCTATCACCTCCCAGCTTCTTACATCACTCCCACTCTCCTCCCTCACCTGCCTATCATGTCCCTCATCTGGATCCAACTATCACCCTCCAGCCCTCCCCCCCCCCCCACCTTTTTATATGGCTCTCCCCTCTTTCTTTCCAGTCCTCTTGACCCGAAACGTCGACTGCCCATTTCCCTCCATAGATGCTGCCTGACCCACTGTGTTCTTCCAATGCCTCTGTGTTCTTCCAATGCCTCTGTGAACTGTAATTTAACTTGCCTTTTGTAATGTATACCTTATTCAGGGTCATCAAATAGTACTTCTCCCTTTGGTTCATATAAGTACCTAGAGGGAATTAAATAGATCAGGACCCTTTAATTGGCATTGAGTCACTTTAAACCTTGCTCCATTCCTTTGTGCAGCTTGTGCTGACTGTTGGTCTCCTGGCAGTCGTCGTGTACCTGTACACAGTGGTTGCTTTCAACTTCTTCCGCAAATTCTACAACAAAAGCGAAGATGAAGATGAACCAGATATGAAGTGTGATGATATGATGACGGTATGTGTTTATTTATTAGTACCTTATTTTTGCTATTCACAAATGGAAAGCACTGTCACTATGGCTAAAGTACTCTTCAGCTGGGAGTTCCAGGATTTTGAACCAGTGACTAGAAAGGATTGACTCTTTACAACCATATCAGGCTGTTGTGCAACTTGGAGGAATTCATTGGCAATGGTGATGTTCCCAAGTGCTCAATGCACTTTTCCCTCCTGGTGGTACAGGTTAGGAGGTTGTAACTCACTGTCGGAGGTGTCTTGATGAGTTGCTGCACGGAATTTTGTCAATGGTTTGCATTGCACCCCTCAGGCAAAGATGGTGGAAGGAGAGTGTGTTAATGTGGGAACAAGGTGCTGATCAAACTCTGTTTATCATGTCGTTTCAAGCTTCTTAAATGTTGTTGGACCTGTACTCATCCAGACAGGGGTTTTCCAAGACATTCCTGACATGACATGTAGATGTCAGGAAGGTGTTCGGAAGTGCAGAAGTGAGTCACTCGCTGCAGAATACCAACTACTGACCTGCTCTTAAAGCTATATATTTATGTTGCTGATCCAGTTAAGTTTCTGATTTCCAGGGTATTAGTGAACTGCATTATCATTTGACAGTGGTAATACCTAGAATGTCAAGAGGAAGTGGTGTTGAAGGCACACGTATGCTTGCTTATACCAGCCTGAGTCTGATCTTAACTCAGGTCTTGCTGCTTTTTTATCTTGGGAATTGTAAGTGCAAGTGAACATTATGCTGTTATCATTGGGAGCTCACTTTTAGGTATACTTGTGCTGAAATTGCTGTAGAAATTCATTTCCAGAATAGTGCAAAGCCCAGAAATGTAAAGTGGGTAATAAGTTATTTAAATGAGTGCCACAGACATTACCTCACTCAGTTATGATCCTTAGATGAGCTTAATGTACTTTGTGTTCATAAGGCAGAAGTCACATTATATGTTTGCTTCGAGCAATTACCAGTTCGTTATAATATAATTACTATTTCATTTACAGATCTTCTATGTAACATAGTTTATTATCCAGATGTTATTTCCAGTCATGTTGAATTTTGTTTTAATTGTTTTTGATGCTATTATTGCCACCATCCATGTTCAGTATCATATGTGATTTAGTTATAATTCTCATCTATTGGCATTTGAGTGTAAATGCAGTATCATTGAATAGATTTTTCGATTTCCTTCTCCATCCCCTCCCATGGGGAGTAAGTGGAGTTTTATGATGGGGTATTATTCATCAGCTACTAGCAGCCTTCCATTATCTTCAATCTTTGCGATCATCTGCAAAACCTAGTGTGTGTCACCATGCGTTAATCACATAGCGATACACAAACACATGCTCACTTTTCATAAGATAGATAGGAACACTTGATGATTTCCACATCTCCAACCCAGAAATGGTAAAGCGAATTTGGCATGTGAACCATTGCTGCAGCATCAAATAAATAGTCAACAAAATATTTAATGGACCTTGAAACTGCAACACGGATTCAAAGAATGACTCACTTTATGCCTTTCTGTCTTAATTCAGTGCTTCCCGCCTTTAAAACACAGTTAAGTCTTTGACAATGCAGACAAACTCTGACAAGGTTATGACAATGCTTTCTTTCATTTTCAGTGCTATTTGTTCCATATGTATGTGGGTGTAAGAGCTGGAGGTGGCATTGGAGATGAAATTGAAGATCCTGCTGGTGATCCTTCTGAAATGTACCGAATTATCTTTGACATCACATTCTTCTTCTTTGTCATTGTCATCCTACTAGCCATTATTCAGGGTATGTTTTCTTATCACAAGGAAATTTTGAGATAGAATTTGTTTTCAATAATCCTTTCAAAAACGTATCTTGATGAGCTTTATTCACTCTTCACTTCTGGACATTTTGAGAAACACACAGAGTTTCAACAAATTTCTACCATGTTTCCTTACTTTTAAATGTCCAGCACCTAATAAATAGTACCATTCCCAGACTACACTTGGACTTCTGTGAACGATGCTGGTCTCCTTGTCATTAGAGGAAATAGAGACACTAAGGAGAATGCAAAAATATATGCTAAAATGAAAGCAGAAGTGACAGGTTTAGGGTTGGCTCTTCTCTCTGGAAAGGCCTCTGATAGAGTTGATGTAAAGAGGATTCCAATTGCCTGTGAGAGCAAAAGTAGGGACCACAAATATAAGATGACCATTATTAAACCAAATTTGAAATACACAAGGTGAGTGGCATTGAAGGGTAAAATGATACAAAAAGGGATTGTATTTGTCCTGAAATTATAATGCTTGTTTTGGTCTGGGGACTTTGTGACGTGAGTAATGTGATTTTTTTAAAAAAAGATAAGTTTCTCATAGAATTTACAAAGTTATTGGTCAAGAATATAACTTTAACAACATTATAAAATTGTGTATATAAACTATTTCATGGAACATTTGAAAGGCTGAAAAATTACAAAGAAATTTTGTACAGATTGTGCCAATCAAAATATGTGGAACAAATTAATGCATATCATATTACCTCAATTAATAGTGACAGTTAATCCTGCGCTTTGCTTTGAGCAAAACACTTGGCATCAGACTATGTCTATTAAAGTTAAGTCAAATTTCATCTGATTTTGGCCACAAAATGTTGCCTTTTTTCAGGAACATGCAAATTTGTTTTTGAATGAGTGTCTGGTATTAGTGCAATGTAATCCATAAACTGTTAGTACATTGCTTACACTATCACTTTCTGTGATTTAGGTTTGATTATTGATGCTTTTGGGGAGCTGAGAGACCAACAGGAGCAAGTACGAGAAGACATGGAGGTGTGTTTAGCTTGCAATTGATTCTCCTCTTTAATCTCCTGACATTAGGTGGTGTTTATTTAGTTCTCTTGGAGCAATCCCATCTCCCACTCATTTCCCTGTACCTATTCTTTCTCACATAGCCATGAAAACTCCCCATTTGTCCTACTACCCACCTTTGTTAAGGAGTAAATTAAAGTAAGACTATAACCCGACCAACCAACACACTTTTGGGATATGGACAGAAACCAGAGCACCTGAGGGAAACTGGAAGAATGTACAAACAGCACCAGAGGTCAGGATTAGACCTGGGTCTCTGGAGCCGTGAGGCTGTAGAACCTGCTGTGTTGCTCATAAAGTATGTTGACACCAGTGTCAGGCCAGGAAGTTTCATGTGCAGTGGCAAGTTTGTTTTCTTGTGCTGCATAATTGCAAGAACTATCAATACAAAAACATGCTATAAACTAACAAGTAAAAAAAATGTTACACATTAATAATGTTGCAAAGGGGATAAGACAACCATTGTGAATAATGACTGGAATCAATGATTGTTCTTTCATTCTGTCCTAGACCAAATGCTTTATTTGTGGAATTGGCAATGACTACTTTGACACAACACCGCATGGTTTTGAGATACATACTTTGCAAGAGCACAACCTTGCAAACTACCTGTGAGTATGAAATGCTGTATATGTACGGTGTTTAAAATTTATGTAAAGATAACTAAGTCACATGAAGGAAGGAGAGTGGACCTGTCTTCCTATGAGGAATGGGAACCTGTCAGAAGGAAGCCAATAATTCAAAAGTTTAAAGTATAAACTATTGAAAGAACCAAAGAAATAACCATAGAACCATACAGCACAAAACAGGCCCTTCGGCCCACCGTGTCGTGCCGTCCATCAGACCACCCTCACACTACCTAACCCCTTCCTCCCGCATATCCCTCTATCTCACGTTCCTCCATATGCCTATCCAACAAGCTCTTGAACCTGTTCAATGTATCTGCCTCCACCACCACCCCAGGCAGTGCATTCCATGCACCAACCACTCTTTGGGTGGAAAAACCTCCCTCTGACATCTCCCCTGAACCTCCCACCCATAACCTTAAAGCCATGCCCTCTCGTCTTGAGCATTGGTGCCCTGGGAAGGAGGCGCTGACTGTCTACTCTATCTATTCCTCTCAATATTTTATATACCTCTATCATGTCTCCTCTCATCCTCCTCCTTTCCAGTGAATAAAGCCCTAGCACCTTAAGCCTCTCCTCATATTCAATACTCTCCAATCCAGGCAGCATCCTGGTAAATCTCCTCTGCACCCTCTCCAACGCCTCCACATCCTTCCTATAATGAGGCGACCAGAACTGAACACAGTACTCTAAGTGTGGCCTAACTAGAGTTTTGTAAAGCTGCATCATAACCTCACGGCTCTTAAACTCAATCCCGCGACTTATGAAAGCCAACATCCCATTGGCCTTCTTAACTGCTCTTTCCACCTGTGAGGCAACTTTCAACGAACTGTGAATATGAACCCCCAGATCTCTCTGCTCCTCCACACTGCCAAGTACCTTGCCGTTTACCCTGTACTCTGCCCTGGAGTTTGTCCTTCCAAAGTGTACCACCTCACACTTCTCCGGATTGAACTCCATCTGCCACTTGTCAGCCCAGCTCTGCATCCTATCAATATCCCTCTGTAAGCTCCGACAGCCCTCCACACTATCCACAACACCGCCTATCTTAGTGTCGCCCGCAAACTTACTAACCCAGCCCTCCACCCCCTCATCTAAGTCATCTATAAATATCACAAAAAGTAGAGGTCCCAGAACCGATCCCTGCGGGACACCACTAGTCACTGCCTTCCAATCCGAGGGCACTCCCTCCACCACAACCCTCTGCTTTCTACATGCAAGCCAATTCCTAATCCACACAGCCAAGCTTCCTTGGATCCCTCGGCCTCTGACCTTCTGAAGAAGCCTACCATGAGGAACCTTATCAAACGCCTTACTAAAATCCATGTAAACCACATCCACCACACTGCCCTCATCAATCTTCCTGGTCACCTCCTCAAAGAACTCTATCTAACTGCTTGGAAAAAAAAATGGCCCAAATTTTGGTGGGTTTTGCTTGCAGTCCCGAATTAAATACTCTAGTATTTTTCTTGGTTCCTCACCTCCACTGGGCTCCAAAAACAGAATAAGAGGCTGATGAGATTTTTGTGCAATCTATAGCTGAATCCTGTGCCAGGTTAGACCATTCAAATGGTGGATGTTTGGCTGTGAGGAATAAGAATAAGTTTTTTTTTAATTTTATGGGTCTACAGTAATAATACTTCTTTCTAGTGATTATTAAAATGGATTAAAACTAAACAAAAATAATTTCTTAAATGCTCTTGAATGTCAGAAACAAAAGTCTCTCAATGACCTGAGTTTTTCAGAGAATAATCAGTAGAATAAAGACCACATAAATACAAAAGCCCCCAAACCTGTATCCTGGCACTAGGTTATTACTGACATTGTGTAAAGACGGGATGATCAGCCTAAAATGGGGAGATAACTAAACGACATGCTCTGATGAATAATTGTTGTAAAGATATTTAGTCTGACATAAGGTTCCAAGTCACAGCTTTCAGAAGATTTGATCTACATTTTTCTAAGTGAACTGAATTTGACTTCTGAAATTAATGCTATAAATGAGATGTCAAATCAATTTAGGACATTTCACATTTGTGCACTTTTGAGTGCCATTAACATCAAAGCAGAAATGGAGGGGAACTGGCTATTGTAAGGAAAGTAGCTGCCTGGCAAACAGCAGACTTTATACTGTCAACAGAGATGGGTTTCCAAAAAAAAATAGTCAAATGAGAGAGATCAGCATGACAGTTGTGGCCATTTCACTGCTATTGCCAGCAAAGCGGGTCTGAGCACTGTTTACATCCAGTCAATCAGGGCAGAAATGCATCATCATCCCACTGCAGCCCAATATGATAGATTTTCATGTTCACAGCATATTAAAGCACTAAACACGGTAAAATTTATTTTTCAAATTGTTGGCCAAGTTCTAGCAGATACAATACTGTCATTTTAAACATCAGCTTCATATTGCCAGGTTGTGCTTGATCTGACCCATATGATCACCACGGCTATATCAATCTTTTGTGCCTCCATGATTTAAATTGAGTTCTAAGCATCAGGTCCCAAGGGACTGCCCTTTAGGCATTTTGACAGCTCATTGCAGTCAAAGACCATTCAACAAAAATTGAACAGTTAATGAGGTGGGTCTGGAATGTATTGCTAGAGAGAGTAATGGAGACAGGTTCAAAAGGGAGCTGAGTAAACATCTTAAAGAACCTACAAGGCCAATAGAAGGAGAAGTGAATTAGATGCATTGCTCTTAAGTTGGGCTGGTATTGATTCAAAAGGAGGCCAATTGGCCTCTTGAGATGTTACTGTTCTGAGATGCTCATTACAGACATAATTTTCTTCATTTTTAACTCTTTTAACCTGTATTTTGAAGCCATCTAATTCCATGCATCTTTTCCATACAGTTAGCCAAACTCTATCTCATGAACTGGGCAACACCAAATAGCACAGGCCAGTGAGCCTAACATCAGTAGTGAGAAGGTTACTGCAAGGGATTCTGAGAGCCAGAATCTATCTGCATTTGGAAAGATGAGGACTGATTAAGGATAGTCAACATGGCTCTGTGCAGGGGAAATTGTGTCTTATGAATCTGAGTGAATTCTTTTGAAGAGATGACCAAGAGGCTCAACAAGGGCAGGGTTGGTAGATGTTGTCACAGCAAGGCCTTTGACAAGATCTTGGCTGGTCCAGAAGGTCAGAGCACATGGGATCTAGCCAATTGGTAACAAAATTAGCTTGATGGTGGGAAGCAGAGGGTGGTAGTGAAGGGTGTTTTTCAGATTGGAGGCCTGTGACTAGTGGTATGCCATAAGGATCCGTGCTGCAAGCATCCCCTCTTGTTTGTCATCTTTATTAATGATTTGGATGAGAATGTCGCTGACATGGTTAGTGAGGTTGCGGTTGATGCCAAGTTGGGTGGTAATGGGCCAAGGAACGGCAGATGGAATTTAACATGCACAAGTCTAAAATGTTGCATTTTGGGAAGTTAAACCAGGGCAGGACTTAAACAGTAAATAGCACAGTCCTGAAGAGTGTTCTAGAATAGAGAGACCAAGGGGTAGCTACATAATTCCAAGTGGTGAAGAGGGTATTCAGGGCATGGAATACAAGAGCTGGGACATCACATTATAGCTGTGAGACTGCACTGGGAGTATTGTGTGTAGTCCTGATTGCCAAGCTATGGGAAGAATGTCATCAAGCAGGGAAGGGTGCATGGATGAGTTGGACCGAAGGGCCAGGTTCCGTGCTGTATGACTCACTATTCTGCATCGCGCCATGAGCAGAAAGGAACTGCAGGATGCAGTTTACGCAAACTCACTAGAATTAAAAACTTTTTTTCCATTTCAGATTCTTCATGATGTACCTCATTAATAAAGATGAAACTGAACACACTGGTCAAGTAAGGAGGAGGAGGGGAGGGGGAAGGGTGGGAGAGGGGAGCAAGGGCAGATAGGCAAGAGAAATAGATTGAACAAACAGCAGAAATTGTTGAGTAAATTGCCTTTGTTTAGCCACTTTTGTTTTACTTGAAATCTGGGGAAGGGCAAAAGTCTCTGCATTCTTTTTCAATATGATTTCTCCTCTTTAATCCATTGTGTCTTCATGGAATATACATTTTCTCGAAATGTTTTGGTGGAACTTTGGAAAATAATTGAAATAAGGGAGGGAGTAAGGAAGTGAGACTGAAGGCAGTAACTTACACAATAAGAGATATTTTTGGATTAAATTTAGCATCAAGAACTTGCATAGCGAGTCACAAATGCTGTAATCAATTCACAGATATTCCATTGGACCATTCAAAGATACTGGCGTAGTTGTTATGTAACATTACCATTAAAGCTGTGGTAAGGGGTGGAGAAAGCAGCCTATGTATAAACGGAACAGGGAAATGGAAGAAAGGAGAGCACACGTGGCAACTGAAGTCACAGAACCAGAGACACATGGGATTGTTAAATGTGAGAGAAAGTCCATTTAAAAATGACTACACCAGTGAAATACAGTCATACAGCATAGAACCAGTCTTTCAGCTGATCAAGTGCTATTTAAATATGCAGATAAATTAGAGAAATGAGTTAAGATATAATAATGATCAGTCATATTGGAATTTCAACTACATTAGCATTGTAAACGTTATTAATTGGACAGGAAAAGAGCAACTATAATAATATGCAGGACTTCTTTCTAACTCATTATGTAAATAACCCAATTAAGGAGTATTTGATATTGGATCCAGAAATGGGAAATGACCCAAAGAAATAAGAGGGAAACATCAAGGCGACACAATATTTTTTAAGATGCTCATACAGAAGGATACGAGCATGAATAAAACCAGGTTTGTAGATTGGAGAAAGGCTGATATTGAGTGAGCGAGATTAGAATTGTGAAGATAAAATGGGCAACACTGAGGGCAATCAACATTTAAAATAGGGTTCATCAGACTGCGGGAAGAATATATTCTGCTACAGGAAAATATTAAATTCTCACGAGACTTCATGGATGAAGGAACAGCTGAAGATATAGAAAGTATATATCCAGTATATGATAAGAGAGATGAAAGGATTGGGGAAGATGTAACCAAAACAATGCAGAAGAGAATGAGTAATTATGAAATTACATTCTTGAGGAATAAGATAAAATATTTTCCAGAAACAGATGGTTGGGATGAAAATAGGGCTAGAAGGACAATATTGTTAACAATACAAGATGGCAGAAATATTAAACCAGTACTTTGCTTCAGGGTTTAGTCAGTGGACATGACACTGGATAATGAAATGAGTGCATTTAGAATAGCAAAAGTAGATAAATAAGCAAATGAAACTCTGAGGATAAAACCCCTGTTCCTGCTGGATGGGATCCACACATTTTTAAAGAATCTAAGGAAGAGATGGTAAAGACATAATGACCTTTATTTAGTAATTCACTGGAACAAGGGGTAGGGTTCGTGAACTAGAAGGTAGCTAATGCAACTTCTATATTTCAGAAAGGGGGATGGAGCGTATCAGGGCATTTATAAAACAGTCGTTATGCTTCCAACCACCAAGGAGAAAATACCCAGAGCCAACAGTGGATGACAGAGCATGGATTTAGAAAGGAAAATCTTGCAAGATTAACCTTAAATTTTTGAGGAAATGGCAAGAGTAAACAATGCTAATGTAATACAATAATATATTGTTTTCAAAGGGTCTTTGATAAGGTGTGCTGTAATAAATTAATAATGTCGGAAGTGTAGATACAGGGGACAAGTAACAGGATGGATTACTAGTTGGCTTCAAGACAGAAAGCAGAGAGTGGGAGTAAAAGTTAGTTAAAATGGAAGGTGGGCCATGGTGTTCCCAGAGAACATGTTGGGACCACTGCTGATCACAATCAACGTTTGTATTTTAGACTCTGAAATGAAAAACAACATTTCTGAATGTGCATGTCATACAAAGTGGAGGGTGTATACTTAATACTGAGGAGTACAACAAACCAGAGGTGGACATTAATAAATGGAGATGGGAATAAAGGTTTAGATAAGCAAAGACAGTAGGTTCAAGTGGAGTATAAATGGTGACATAGACTGGTTGAGCTGTATATAATGTAAAATTAATTTTAATAGTAAAATATGAAATTGTCCATGCATGTAATATAATTTTGATCAATCAATTTAAGGAGTCTTTTGTATGGAAGATGTATCAAGAGCGCTGTTGGGACTTTTTCCCTGCTGGAGACTGTTTCCGTAAACAATATGAGGATCAGCTTGGATAAATGAAAACACTGCTTGAACTTACCTACTTACTGAGCACATGGAACTTGGCATGAATGTATAATGGAAAATAGAGCAAACGAATATTTACTATTCCAAGTCAAAATAAAAACAAATGTGAAAAGTGTTGAAAATACAACCGTCTTAAACACAGTGACGTTCAACTTTTAAGTATACATACAAAGTGTAATACTTAACAGAATTCGAAGTGCTATAAAGATATTGAAGTTAAACCCTTCTGTGGCTTCTGGCTAACTGATTAAACAGAACCACATCGTCATAAATTGCAAGAAAGCACCAAAAGAAATTGTGCCTTACCTGTAGCCAATGCTAAGCAACAACTTGTATGTTCTGTTTTCTAGTTTATGCTCCTCAAAACAAAAATAGCTGAGTTAGAATTTGTTCAGTTTGTTCACATTGTTGAGTCTTACTGTACGCTGTACGAAGCTGTAGACTGATCTCTGTTCGCCAAGGCAGCAGCTGAGCTGTTAATTTACAAAGTTTTTCTGGATATGGCATTTAATTTCATGAAATTCTATAACCCTTTCTTGTGCATTGGTTGTGTGCTTAGTTGTACATCTTTTCTTCAAATTAAAACTAATCACAATCTGAAAGCTTCAGTTTTAAATAATTCAACCGTGCTAACTGCAATTTAATGCACAGTTTTGAAATAAAGCAATTGAAATTCAGTAAAGTATCCTTTTTTTTAAAGTATGCCTTTGTTTAATCTGAGAATAATGACAGTGCATCATTCTGTAACAGAAAAGACAGAATAAATATTCCTTTGGCCATGAATGTGAAATCGCTTTGTTTGAACCAATCTATGCAAAGATCTTTTATTGAACCTACTGTAATTCCATTAATGTGAATGGCACCAGATCTGATGTACACATAGATAATCAAAGTTCTTAAAATGAATCTCTTTGCTTAATGGCATTTTATTAATGTGTAACTTACTCCTTTACTGAGATAATAACAAAGTAACAAACCAAGGGATCTCATGGATTTTACCTTTTCCATTACTCTTTGAACAGTAGTCTCCTTTTACATAGAATTCTGTTGCTGAATCTAAGCCATTCAATGAACTGAACATATTTTCATTAGCTAAGGGTAAACATTAATCCTGGTACCCAACTGGCAGTATTTGTAAGCAAACATTAAGAAATGCCCAAACTCATCGTCAACATCATGCTGTTGAAGCAATTATCTGACTGAATGCTTTGTGAAGGAAATGCAATGCCACAGTTGTGTTTAGAGTCAAGTACTGTTCATCAGCATTCACATACTTGCAAGACTGTCATGGTAACATTACGATATCATGCTATCTAACCAATCTTCAAGTTCCTCCTCAGGGTCAAGCTTCTTAGCTGTTACAGTTGGTTGTGAATTTGTATTGTCTATCACCTCTGCACCAGACGAGTCTGTTCAAAAGGAAAAATCATAATGTCATGACAATATATAAAAAAAGGAATGTAAACCAGCCTCCACAAAAACAACTCCAAGTTGAAACATGCATCCACCAGAAGAAAATACTATCTCATTTACAATTATTCGCTCATAGATGAGGGTGTGATTACCTGTTTTCTTACTTTTTCCCCCAAATATCAAATTAAATAAAACACCAAGTTCATAAAGTGCAACTTGATTTATCATATGCATTATATTGTAACTTACCATTTTCACATGTATGGAAAATATACTCAATAAAGATCAAATACCATTATTATTCATGTAAGACCATGAGAGCAGAATTAGACCGTTGAATCTATATTCAAACAGAATAAATTAATGCTAGCGGTTAGTGCGACGCTATTACGGCGCCAGCGATCGGGGTTCGATTCCCGTTGCTGTCTGTAAGGAATTTGTACGTTCTCCCATGTCTGTGTGGGTTTGCTCCGGTTTCCTCCCACACTGCAAAGATGTACGGGTGGGTTAATTTGGATTTAAAATGGGCGGCGTGGACTCGTTGGGCCAGAAGGACCTGTTACCACGCTGTAAATAAAATTTAATTTAGAATTAAAAGTTCAAAATCAGTAATCCTACCATTTAAAAATAAAATGTGCTTTTAATGACTGAGCATCTCACCAGTTGAAATATTAACAGTTGCAGGATCATGGAGAACTTCTACATCCTTAGCTCCTTTTAAGGAAATATCATTCTTGTTGACAGGCGTTTCTAATTGAAGTAAAAAATCCAGCTCCTCATCCAGATGGTCCGCTGGTTCTTGCGATGCCGATGCAGGAGCAGTAATCTCAGGTACTTGTGTTGCAGGGCTGAGCATGGGGTTGACTGGAATGGTGCCCACATTTGTTGAGGAAGCTATAGTATGTGCTCTAAATTGACCAAATTTACTTTGGCTGTCATCCATGCTCTTCAGTCTGATCTGTGGTGGCTCTGCAGGAGGATTTACCTAAGTGTGAAGGAAACACAAAATGCAACATTGATATTCACTTTGACCAATTCATTAAGGATGTGAACTATTGAAAATTAAAAATTTTCTGTTTTACATTGCTTTTATTCCTGCCTTATCAGCTACAGAGAAAGTCATTGAGAGATAAGATTAAAATACTAAAAGGAGACAATTAAAACATTGGCAGTATTTAAAGCTGAAGAGCAAGACAGTCTGGAACGGAGGTAAACTAGGTTACTGAGAGAACTGAAGGTGGACACTACTGAGCCTCTGGCCGCATTCTTCTAATGCTCATCGAAATGGTGGAAGTGAACTGGAAAATTGCCAATGTTAAAAAGAAGATAAACCTAACAATTACAGGGCAATTGGTCTGTTATCAATACTGAGGTGACTGACATTAATGTGGAACAAAACTAAAGAAATACAGATTAATAAATGAAGACCAGCATGGATATGTTAAAGAAAAATCATGATTATCAAAGAACTGAATTGGAATATTATTGTCACTTGTACCGAGGTACAGTGAAAAACTTGTCTTGCATACCGTTCATACAGATCAATTCATTACACAGTACATTGAGGTAGTACAGGGTAAAAACAATAACATAATGCAGAGTAAAGTGTCACAACTACAGAGAAAGTGCAGTGCAGGCAGACAATAAGGTGCAAGGTCATAAAGAGGTAGATTGTGAGGTCAAGAGTCCATCTTATCGTACTAGGGAACCATTCAATAGTCTTATAACAGTGAAACAGAAGCTGTCCTTGAGCCTGGTGGTACGTGCTTTCAGGCTTTTATATCTTCTGCCTAATGGAAGAGGGGAGAAGAGAGAATATCCCGGGTGGGTGAGGTCTTTGATTATGCTGGCTAGAAGTATAGACAGAGTCCATGGAGGGGAGGCTGGTTTCCGTGATGTGCTGAGCTGTGTCCACAACTCTCTGCAGTTTCTTGCAGTCATGAGCAGTACAGTTGCCATTCCAAGCCGTGATGCTTTCAATGGTGCATCGATAAAAGTTGATGAGTGTCAAGGGGGACATGCCAAATTTCCTTAGCCTCCCGAGGAAGTAGAGGCGCTGGTGAGCTTTCTTGGCCATGGCTTCTACGTGGTTGGACCAGGTCAGGCTATTGGTGATGTTCACTGCCAGGAATGTGAAGCTCTCAACCCTCTTGACGTCAGCACCAGTGACGTAGACAGGTGCATGTGCACTGCTCCCCTTCCCGAAGTCAATGACCAGCTCTTTTGTTTTGCTGACATTGAGAGAAATGTTGTTGTCGTCATGACACCATGTCACTAGGGTCTCTATCTCCGCCCTGTACTCCAACTCATCGTTATTTGAAATACAGCCCACTATGGTGGCATCATCTATGAACTTGTAGGTGGACAGAATCTGGTCACGCAGTCATGAGTATATAGGGAGTTGATTCAGGGGCTGAGGACGCAGGCTTGTGGGCCACCAGGATTGAGAATAATCGTGCCGGAGGTGTTTCTGCCTATCCTCACTGGTTGCAGTCTGTTGTTCAGGAAGTCAAGGATCCAGCTGCAGAGGGAGGTGTTGAGTCCCAGGTCTTGGAGTTTGGTGATGAGTTTGCTTGGAATTATAGTATTGAAGGTGGAGCTGTAGTCAATAAACAATAGTCTAACGTAGGTGTCTTTACTGTCCAGATGCTCCAGAGATGAGCGTAGGGCCAGGGAGATGGCGTCCACTGTAGACTTGTTTCAACAGTAGGCGAATTGCAGTGGGTCAATGTTTTCTGGGAGGCTGGAGCTAATGCGTGCCATGACCAGCCTCTCGAAGCACTTCGTGATGGTGGATGTCAGAGCCACCAGGCGGTAGTCATTAAGGCACGTTACCTTGTTTTTCTTAGGTACTGGGATGATAGTGGGCTCCTTAAAGCAAGTGGGAACCTCAGACTGAAGCAGGGAGAGGTTAAAAATGTCTGCAAAAAAAACCACCAGCTGACCTGCACAGGATCTAAGGACACGGCCAGGGACACCATCTGGGCCGGATGTTCTTGCGGGTTCATTCTCCAAAAGACTGATCTTATGTCCTCAACAGTGACTGTGGGTTCAGGTGCATTGGAGGCTGTTGGGGTGGTGACATTCCAATCCCCTTCTGTTCAAAGTGTGCATAGAATGTGTTAAGCTCATTGGGAGGGGACGCGCTGTTGTTGGCGATGTTGCTTGACTTCGTTTTGTAGCCCGTTATTGCATGTAAGCCCTGCCACAACTGATGGCTGGTCTGGGACTCGATAATGGACTGATAGTGTCTCTTGGCATCTCTGATAGCTTTACGGAGGTTGTATCTCAATTTCTTGTAAAGTCCAGGATCACTTGAATTGAACATCACAGTCCTAGACTTCAATCGGGAGTGGTTGTCTGGTTCATCCATGGTTTCTGGGTTGGGCACACTCAGATTGTCCTCTTTGAATCCAATCCAGTAAGTTAAAGTAATGGAAGGATGCTGTGGATATTTACTTGCTTGTACTAGTGAGGCAATACTTCAGTTCTATTCTTCACGAAATACAAAAGGGTTAAGAGGAGGACAACTGTTTAAAATCATGGAGAGTTGGATACTTGGGAATGCTGGTAATTGACAGCACAGAGGTGCAGCATTTAACACTGCTACATCACAGAACCAGAGACTGGGATTCAATCCTAACTTTGGGTGCTGTCTGCATGGAGTTTGTATGTTCTCTACGGTAATTATGTGAGTTTCCCCTGGGTGCTTCAAATTCCTCCCATGTGCCAAAGATAATGTTTGGTTGGGTAACTAGCTGCTGTAAGCTGTCCACAATGTAGATAGGATTAGTGTAGATGAGTGTTTGGTGGCTGGCATGGATGCAGTGAGCTTAACATCCATGCTGTAAGAATCAGAAGTGGTCTGGCAGTGGAAGGAAGACTACATTGCCCGAAAGGTTGGTGAAAGCATGTTCAAGAGCAACTTCCAAAAGGAATAAAGACTTTAAGAGGGAAACTTGGGAAGACAATGGATAATGAGCAGAGAACTGGACTTAATACTTCCTTTATGTTGTATCATTTTATGCTTTGTCATCAATCATTTGAATTACAGGCCACAAAAATCAGAAATAAAGTAATATTCATCTTCACTCAACCTGATTCAATGAAAATTTATAATTCAAAATTAATTTGTAAAAAGAAACAGCATTAATGTTTCAGATTGATTATGTTTTATCAGAATTGGTAAAAGTTAGCTATGAACAGTGAAGGGACAGAGTGCAACAAGGGAAGGTTTGCGATAGGACAGTGACAAAAAAAAGGTTGAAAGAGATTGGGTAGCTGGCTGCTTTGCTGAACACCCCTATACAATATGCAAAGGTGACCTTGCACTTTCAATTCCCAGTCACTTTCATTCTCTAACCCACTCTCACTCCACCTGTGTCTTTGGTCCCTTACCCAGTTCCAACAAAGTTTAACATTATCTTGAGGAACAGCATCTCACCGTCAAGTGAGGTACACTGCACATCAGTACTCAACATCAAATTTAACAATTTCAGATAAATATTGCACCTCATTTCCAGTACTCAGTTATTTTTTTCTCCACTTCTCCTGTTCTGGTTTGTCGGATTTCATTTGTTGTCCCCCATTTCCGCCTCATTGTGACGTATGTTTACCATTCATGTCCAGTCAGCACTGGCACCACCACCACTTGTCTCATTCTGTATCTCTTCATCTCCACTACACAACACTTGTTCCCTTTTGCTCCCTCCTTCCCCTCGTCTCCAACTTAAAACCAGATTCTTTTCTGATTTTTTTCCCAATTCTGATTAAAAGTCATCAATATAACATTAGTTCTGTTTCTCTTTCCACAGATACTGCTGAGTATTTCCAGTAATTTTATTTCCGATTTCATCCATTGGCTGTACTTTGCTTCAGTAATTCGTAAAGCATCATATAGGAATAAAACTAAATTATTCAATCAAACATAATATCCTACTCCTTTTGAAGTCATAGCCCCAAAGACCACAGGAATGCTGGTGCTGACTCTTACATTGCTTGTGGAAAGGAATGGCTGTAAGGATACCACTGCCTTTAATGCATCTCCCAGCAACCGACTTACATGTGTGAAAGCAAAGAGCTAGAAACAGGTTGCATAACAAGCCTACTCTGCTTCAGCGTACATATGCTATTGAAAGGAGCAAAAGGAAAGGTGCCAATGGAACAAATAAAGTTCATAATGTACACTCAAAAATCAACTTAAAGTGCAAGGAAAAAACAATGCTATCATTTATTTTCGATTAGTACACCCACCAAATCAACGAAAGATAAACCACTGGTAGAAATGCTTGAAATCTGTCCGAAGTAAGATGTTCAGCAAACACTTCTGTGTTGTGTGGAGACTTAGTGAATGAATCCTACCTGTACCAACTCAGCTTCCACATTCAGTCGAAGGTAAAGTGGTAGTTCTTGAAGAGACTGGGCCAGAGACTGACAATCTACAAACAGTGGTGATATCTGAAATACAGAACCAACTGATAGCACATAATTAAGCAAACAGGGAGTAAGTACAAATTACAGTATTTGAACAGAAATTCAGCTCTCTGGAAGCAGTTCAATGTTGTTTTCCAGTTGGAACCATTTAATGTTCATGTCATTTAACTTTGAACATAAATTTTTAATTTTTTTTCAGTTGTGTCCTAACCAAATATAAATTGACATTTGTAATCAACTTAAACAACAAAAAGGAAAATATAACTTCCCCCTAAATGAACCGTGTAGGTAAATGTATCACATGTTGCAGCATTGAGTTCTCCAGCACAGGAAGGCTTTGGTTTTATGTTTAGCTGGCTTTCAGTCAGGACATTAGCCAGAGAATCACAGAAAGACAAGGCACAGAATGGGATCATTCAACTCATTGAGTGTATGCTGGTTCCTGGTAGAGAAACCCACTAGTCCCACACCTCTCCTCTGTCCATAAATGGAGAGAGTGGGAGACAGAGAGATACAAAGAAATGCAGGGAGAGAGAATTGTAGAGAAAGGGATAGAGATGCAAAGACAGAGATTGAAAGAGGGACCTTAAGAGGAGTCTTAATCTATCGCCAATGCCCCATATGTACATCTGAAGATTTTGACAGTACAGCACAGAAGGAAATTTTCACTACATTTATACCACATTCTAGCTGCCCTGGGTTCATTTGAAGGGACAATAGCCTTGGGATTATTTTAAGTTGCTGTGCAGAAGGAGCCACAATCTGTATCAAGAGCTGGTACTATCCTACATGCTTCTTAGTTTTAGCTCCTGTACTTGAACAGAGGGAACAAGGTGGATGAGGACTGCACAAAAGAGAGAGTGAGAAATAACAGGGAGTGAAGTGGGAGCGGGGGGAAGTGAGAAAGTAAGAGGAAGAGCAAGAGTGAGAAAGAGAGCAAGAAGGTGAGGACAGTGAGAGAGTGAGGAAGATTAGGGTGCGCCGAACATGCACCATCTCCAAACTGGGAAAGTATAGAGGGAGCTTAAATTTTGCTGCACCTGCCTCAAGTATGATGGGATGGGACAGTGTAGTCGGGAATATACTCTGCATTTAACCTACCCAGTACCAACCTGGGAATGTTTAATGAGACAGTTCAGAGGAAGCTTTAATCTGTATACAAGCTGCATCTGTCTTTCTGTCATATTTAAAGAACTGCCTTAAAGTACTGACAGCCAGTCTCAATGCCACAGAGCCAGCTAATGGCGACAGTGAATATCACACAATGGCTGAATGCTAATGATCAGGGCCTGCAGTCAGAACCCCACAACTTACTTCCCCATTCGTCAGGATGTTTGCGAAACCAAATAAAGTGTACAGTTAAGGAATAGTAGGCCTTCCTACACAGCCTGCTTGTGAAATGACAAGCACAGTCAAGCTTGAACTCAACATTGGCTTGACACAAATTTAACAAAAGGTATGAAAACTATTGATCATGAAATCAATGACCCCCAATCCATCACCTTAAACTAACACTAACTCCCTTTACCACCTGCGCACTTTGGTTGCAGTGTGCATTGACAACAAAATGCACTGCAGTTACTTACCCCCACTACTACAGCAGCGCCTCTGAACCCACAACACCTAGAACCAAGAAGGACAAGAGTCCCAGGCACGTGATAACACTATCCCTCCAAGTTCCCCGCCAAGTCACACACTACCCACACTTGGAAATATATTGTTGTCCCTTAATTGTTGCTGGGTCTAAGTGGTGGAGTTCACCACCCAACAGCACCGTTGAAGTTTCCTCACTGAGAGGACTGTAGCTGTTCAAGATGGTGGATCATCACCATCTTCTGAAGGGCAGCTAGGGATAGGTAATAAATATGAGCCTTGTCAGCAACGCCCACATGCTGAAAATTGTACTAAAACAAAATCCCAGTGTGAGTCATTAACCTTCATGAAAAGCAGAAACAAATTGGACTGGCGAGGGACAGGATGGAAAATGATGATAGATGAGTCATCCAATTATAGAATTTATTTCTCTAATGACCTTCCTTTTCCTACAAGTACCTTAACTGTTATTTGTTCAAGAGTAAATCATGACCTTTTCTGAATTTCAGTTACTCTAATTATTTCTGCTTTTATGGTTGCAACTGCCCATTGGAATGCATTGCCTTAAACCCAAAAAAGGGTAGCGGAAGAAGTTTCAAACAACAGTTTCAGAAAGGAATTTAGTAAGAGTCAAAGGGGAAAAAATAGGGGTACAGGAAAGAGCTGGGGAGTGGGACTAATAATGTTAAGGCCAGCATTCACTCAATGGGCCAAATGGCTTCCTCTGGGCTATACCAATTCTCTGACATTGGTATATTTTCCAAGACTGTAAAAACTTCATTCTATAAACCCAACTAACACATTGCTTTTAGACTAGGCTTAGAAAGCAGCAATATCTATATTCCTTTACATTTACTCCACGTTAAGCAGACTTGAGCTTAAGTCTACAGCACACTCAGCTACAACATTGTCACCGGGCTCTCCACATGCACGTCTGTCAATTTATTTTTTGAAGATCCCTAGATAAAGTCTCCCAGATCACAAGTAACTATATCCTGTCCTTCATAAAAATGGAAAATTTACTGTCAATACTTAGCTTTCTTGAATAGCTATTAATATGTTTGCCCAGTGATTTTTTTAAAATTAAAGAATGCATTTGTGATATATTAATGTTTTAGAATAAATAACATCAATTTATTAAATAGTATTTGTTAAAATGTGATCATGGGAACAGGTTGTACGTCTAATTGCTTGTCATCAAAGTCTGTCAAGAAATTGTCTGTCTTCTTGGACCAAAAACCAAGCTTCTGGAGGAACTCAGCAGGTCAGGCAGAATCTGCAGAAGGAAATGGATGTTTCGCGTCAAGACCCTTCATGTGGACTGAAAGTCGAGAGGGGAGATAGCCCATATAAACAGGTGATAGGGAGGGGTAGGGAAAGAGGGCAAGAGCTGGCAAGCAATAGGTGGATCCGGGTGAGGAGGGATGTTTGGCAGGTGGGGGAGGGAAGAGTGGAGATAGCAATAGAAGCTGGGAGGTGATAGGTGAAGGCAACAAAAGGTTATAGATTATGTCCATTTCCCTCCCATCTGCTGCCTGACCCGCTGAGTTCCTCCAGCAGCTCATTTTTTGCTCCAGTTTCCAGCATCTGCAGTCTCTTGCATCTCCTGTCTGTCTTCTGAATTGGTTATTCTCCAAACTCAAATACCAAGAAAGTCAGGCAATCAAATAAGAGCATCATAAGATACACATGGACCATGGATTGGATTGGGCTCAAACTGAGGCAGGATCCCAGTGCAGCAAGTACATCAAAGGACCCACTGCAAATTGATTGTCAGCTTTACTACAATAGAATTGGTGAACTGTGGGCAAAATGCAAGATTTTCTCATTTGATAGATAACGTTTCTGGACAATGAATAAAGATAAGAGGTGTAGCCAATCAGTTACTGAAAGAAAATTAAGTGCCTGCGACAACTACCAAGGAAGCACTAGATTTCTCTGGCTGTCATGATGAATTTAATGCTAATTATTTTTAGAATATCTTTAATTCTCCTCTGAAAGAGGACTAACAATGGTCCAAAATTCTTGGTGTTAACTGCCAGATAATTTTCATGATACTTGAGAGCTACAGAAAATTTCTTGTCAACATCCAATGTACTCCAGATAGCTTCTTGGCAAGCTGGTCGAGTTTATTACTAATTAGATGCTGTTTGTTTAAAGTTTAAAAGTAGTCATCGTCTTAACCAAGCTTAAACACTTCTGCACAATACAAACAGATACTCCATTGAATACAAACAGATACTCCATTGTGCCACTTTACATCATTGACCATGTTATTAAAAATCTGTGATGTCCAACAGTGAGTAAAAGTAAAACAGCAATCTGGTTTTCAGTTTCATATTTGGCTACACAACTTACCAGATTCATTGTTTTCCAGGACTTGTATTTTGCCAATTGACTTTGCAATTTCTGATCACTAAAAATCTGAAACATATCGATACTATTGGAAAAGTTTGCAAAGTCTTACCTGTTTACTTGAGGAAACCTCTATTTCCCACTCTTTTTCTTCAGCAAAACGAAATTGTGCAAATGAATCACCTGCAATGAAACAAAGACTTAGTTTATTTCCATTGAAGTCTGACAATTTTTGGTTACACTTCAATTCATAGAAATCTTATTACACTAATCATATATGCCAAACAGAAATCAGTGTCTTACTATTTCACATAAATGGGGAACAGAAACATTGATCTTGCATAAAATTATAATATTAGAATAGTAAATTTTAAACAACAGGTAAGAGATAATTTTACAAATTTACATAAATCATATCATTCTACAATGTTGAAATGTTACCTAAAACATATTTTCATATTGAATTTCAATTTTCAAATTGAAACTTTTTTTATTTGGACTACAAAAACCACATCAGTACATTCTGACAAAGAGGTTCTGAAATATTATGTGTCTTATGAGAAAGTACTTGCATTTTGTACAGCACCTTTCACAGCCACTAAAATACTTCTGAAATTTAATCACTGCCCTAAATATGGTCAATCACACAACAAACTCCAATCAAAGGTAATGATGTAAATGACCAGATAATCTGTTTATTGATGTTGGTCGAATGTTGGCAGAGTCCCCTGGTTCTTTCAATAGCACCTTGTGATTTTTGTTTTAAATATCCACTAAAGATCTCAGACTAAAATCCCATCCAAAATTCAGCACTTTCTGACAGTGCCACATTCTCTCAGTACCATAATTAGAGCCAAGATAATGCACTGAAATCTATGGTATTGGGCTTGAAGTCATCAGTGTATTCACCAATGGAAATACTAGGTTCATACTAAGCTACTACATAAAATTCCTGTTTAAAAAATTAAAATCAGAATGATTATTCACTCAATTTGCCTGCCCATTATTTCAAAATATGAACTGAATTCTAAATTATTATAAAGTATAAAATAATCTTCAAACTTAGTGCTCAAAATCTCAGAATAACCATTAATTATAAAGCAGTCCAAGTTTTCATCAGTGTTTACAATGAAAGTTCATTCTGATTTAAAATGCAAATTTTGAACTGCATCAGTTTACACCTAGGTGCTTGTGGTCAGCAACTTAGCTCTTAAATTTTAAGAATGATGTTAAAATTTAAGATACAACTAAGAATTGGCATTATAAAATACTGCAGGTATGAACATTTTAAAAGAAGTAAAATAACCAAAGCTCTCAAGCTACATTTTTAAATGAATGTAAATGTAAAAGAATGAATAATTGTCATTTTCTCCCACTTCATGAAACTTCCTGAGCAGTAGGAGATGGTTCTGGATGAGATATAGTCACTAACAGACAAGAACATAACGAATTTAAGCAGGAGATGCCCGGTTGCAATTTGTTTGTATTTGACCCCTCATGCCTGCTGCACCATTTATGGCTGATCTTTTACCTCTGCACTATTTTCCTGCACTCAATATTTTTTGATTCCAGATGTTTATCTTGAACAAGCTCAGCAATCAAGCCCCTACACCCTTCATGGGTAGACAATTCCAAAGATTCACTCCCCTCTGTGTGAAGAAATTTCTTTTCATCTCTGTCCTGAATGGTCAATCTATTACATTGGGCCTGCAAACACTGATGTTAGACACCCCAGCCAAGGGAAACACCACCCTTCCTTTTACTCTGTCAAGTCCTGTAACAATTTCACGTTTCAATAAGATCACCTCTCATTCTTCTGAACTCAAGGGCACGTACCCAATCTGCTTAACCTCTCCTCCTAGAACAACCCCACCCCTGCCCCTCTCAGTAAGCAAAATGGTGAACCTTCATTCCACTCTTTCTATTGCAAATACCCCCAAATATTCCATCAAATTCCATTCCAAATTATTTTTGTTCCACAGGTTTATGCTATACTCATTACTAAAGCCTACATCACCATAACCCAGTGGCATTACATTCAATTGCACAGCTTGTCTTTGGCATAGCTTTAATCGGATTCTCAGGGACTAGTTTCTGTGCCCCAGCTTTCGGGATTTGCACGGCTAAATCCAGCTCTCTTATCTCGGAAGCAGCTTCACAGACCTGTGATTAGCTAGTCCGACAACTATACAGCCAGGGCAAGAAAGCCAGATTCAATCATTTAAATGCCTGAAGCTGGCCTGCAGATACTAGTATCCAAGGATCAAGGAGCAACAACATAAAATTTCAACTGCTTTTAACAGCATGTGATGTGAAAATTCAAAAGTGAGTATTTCACATATGTGCACTTTCACAAAGGTGAATCTTCTCTTTAGAACCCATTGCTCTGAGCATAAATTTATCAAATGACGTGACACTTTGATATCTAAACCAAGAAAGTATTTATCTGCCCACGGTGCTAAATTCACTCAATTTATCAGGTTACACAGGTGCCCATTTCTAGATAGTGATCTACTTTCCACCTACGCATTGTTAAGGCAGAATTGACCTGACCTTGTAAGCCCACCCAGGAAATAGCCCTGTGATGTTTATAGTCCAGGTTCACGCATGAAAATGTGCTACTTTACTGAGATAGTGGTGTGTTAACAAAACTAACAAAATCGTACAATTAATTGTCAGCACGTCTGGAACCGTTCACCTGTTTTTGACACCAACATACAGAGAAGGAAGGTTCAGAGGGAGAAAGGGAGATACAAGGCAAGGGAGATACAAGGCAAGGGAGATACAAGGCAAGGGAGATACAAGGCAAGGGAGATACAAGGCAAGGGAGATACAAGGCAAGGGAGATACAAGGCAAGGGAGATACAAGGCAAGGGAGATACAAGGCAAGGGAGATACAAGGCAAGGGAGATACAAGGCAAGGGAAAGTGTGAGGGGAGAGGGAGATTAGCAGAGAGTGGGGCAGGACACAAAGAGAGGATAGTGAATGTCTGGAATTCTCTGACCCCCCTAGGGGACTGCAGGCCATTTCATTAGAAACATTTAAGGTGGAGATAAATAAATATTTGAAAGATCAAGAAAGTGAGGGCTATGGGGAACTGGCACAGAAGAGGACTTGAAGCCAGCATGGATCAAGCCAGCATCATATTGAATGGCAGAACAGGCTGGGGTAGGGGGTCTGGTGGCCTACTCTTGCTCCTATGTTCTTGTGTCCTGGTGAGATAGGAAGGTGGGAGACAGAGAGGAAGGAAAATGGGAGAATGAACACTGAGGTTAACAAATTTCTGATGATTTTGTTATACCCATCTCCAATGCACTATTACTTTAATATTAAACTATAAATGGATAAAGTGCAGTTTTACAACAATGCCCTTAAATAAACTACTATTAGCAAAATTATTTAAGCATCATTCCTTCCTGAGAGATCACAAGGACTTTGACTGTAGACTAATCATAATCATCACATACAAAGTCCGCCACTGACAGCTGGCTGTCTGCTGTGCAATGTAGCCCATGTACATAGTTGTTGAAAATAAGCTGTACAACAGATCTTCACCATGCTATTTGCAACAATTCCTGCTTCGTGTTCAATTTGTGTTACCACTGTACATAAAAGTTTAGACTCATCACTCCAGCAGCAAATTGCACAGAGGAAACTCCAAGGACAAATGGTGGTGTGCAAAATTTCCTCTAGTGTGAAGACAAAAAGTGCTATAAACACTCAGCAGGTCAGGCCACATCTGTGGGGAGAGAAATGGAGTAAAACCAGGGTGACCATGGGGATAAACTGTAAAGAAGGTTAATCTGGTCAATGAGTGAATGGGAGCAGTTAGAGGGTGAGAACACTGACAAAAGAACATAGGAAAAAGAATGTGGGAGAGGGTCAGGCTGGGCATATACTTCACTCCCAGAGAGAGAGAAAAAAAGAGGGAAAAGAAAAACTAGCCGAGCTAATATTAAGACGAGGAATTATCCCACCCCTCATCCCATTCCCACTCTGGTCTATCGGTCTGTAGCATCCTGTACTGTTACAATGAAGCCCAACACAAGCTTGAGGAGCAGCACCACATTTTCTATCTGGGCACATTGCAGCCTTCTGGACTCAATATTAAATTCTTATAGCATCAGGCAACTTGATTTCTCTATCTGTATTTGTCATGCATCTGTAATAATAACTCAGCTTGTTTTTCTTTCCCTTTTTTCCCCTCTGTGGAGGACATGCCCAGCCTGACCTGCTGGGCTCCTGCCCTGCACTTCACAACTTGCACATTCTTTTGACAATGTTCTCACCCTCTAACATCCCATTCACTCATTGACCAGCTAACCTTGCTTACAGCTGATCCCGTGGTCACCGGGCTTTTCTCCTGTCAGGGACATTTGCCCTCCCCCAGCCTCCCTGCAGCTGAACTTTCCCAGTTCTGACAAAGGGTGTTCATCTGTAGGGTCTAAAATGTTGACTCTGTTTCTCTACCCACAGATGCTGCCTGACCTGCTGTGTATTCCCAGCATTTTCTGTTTTTGTTTTAATTAATTTCCGGCAGCTGCAGTTATTTGATTTTTCTGCAATTTAAATTTGCATTCGATGTTTGTAGAATATTCTTGCACTTCCTATATTCCAACACATATTGACAAGTTATCATTGCAAGAAGAGTGTCTTGACTCAGATCGCAGGCAACATGAATGTGTTCCTACTTAACCATTTCCATATTCTTGATTATGTATATAGAACAGTACAGCACAGTAACACAATGTCTGTGGAGACCATGATGCAAATTTAAACTAATCCCATCTGTCTGCACATGGTTTATGTCCCTTCATTACCTGCATGCTCATGTGCCTGTCTAAATGCCTCTTAAACCCTGCTATCTTATCTGCTTCTACCACCTCTCCTGGCAGCACGTTCCAGGCACCTACCACTTTCTGTGGTAAAAAAAACTTGCCTCAATCTCCTTTAAATTTTCCCTCTCTCATCTATAACCTATGCCCTCTAGTATTAGACATTTCCGCCTTAGGAAATAGACTCTGACTATCTATTCTATCTTTGAGTCTCATAATTTTACAAACTTCTATCAGGTCGCCCTTCAGCCTCCAACACTCCACAGAAAACAATCCAAGGTCGTTCAACCTCTCCTTGTAGCTTTTACTCTCTAATCCAGGCAACATCCTGGTGAACCTCTTCTGCACCCTCTCCAAAGCCTCCACATCCTTTCTGTAATGCAGCAAGCAGAATTGCACATGATACTCCAGATGCAGCCCAAATAAAGTTTTATACAACTGCAACACGACTATATAATTACAGGCTTCTTGGAATACACAGAAAACAGATATATATAATCCAAAAGACACGGTTAATCAAAAATCCACAATGGATAAAACATTGAGAAATCATATCCAAATAGAATGTGACTCAACTGGCCTCAGATTTCAAATGGGCCAAAAGTGCTTTCAGAAGGCATTCCACAATAATTCCCACTGTTTTTGTTCAATCTATTCATTCAAGGAGTTTCTCAAATACTTATAGCACACGGGACATAAATATTTAATTGCCCCAGATTTTATTGGAACAGGCCCCATTTGCTAGACTCACCCTTCTGCTCAAAAATGCTTTGAAGTGTGAGTAAAAGGGCACCTATAGGGCCTTGGTGAATGATGGTACCAATATTTCATCATCTTCACCAGTAAACCTGAAGGATAGCAAAAGAAACAAAACCAATAGAGAAGGGTGAATTACACTGAAATCAGATACAGAATGAGATAAAGAGTGGGAAAGAAAGACTGGATTACGATGAAGGGAGACAAAAAAAAATGAAGAAAATAATTTTAAAACTTTACACTTAAAATGGTTCAACAATAGTTAGAGTCATAGAGAAATATATCACAGAAACAAGCTCTTTGGCCCATATTTTATTCTCATCAATTCATCCAGATTCCATCACTCACCTATACACTAGGGGCAATTTACATTAACCTACCAACACGCACATCTTTGGGATGTGATAGGAAACCAGAACACCCAGAGGAAACCCACATGGTGGCAGGGAGAATGTGCAAACTCCACACAGACAGCACCCGAGGTCAGGATTGAACCTGGGTCTCCAGCGCTGTGAGCAGCAGTTCTACTAGCTGCGCCACTGTGGCAATTCTAACTTTCAGCTGTGGTCATTAATGATCACGTTGATTGGTCATTACTGCACAAATTTATCATCTTGGTGTAATTCACAAAAATGTAAATTGCTCAATAAGTAGTGACTCACAATTTAGTTATTTCTTTGTTGCCACAAGCTAATGGACAATTTACACAGCAATAATGCAAGCACCATTAAACTTGATTTTATTTTGATAGCAAATCGCAAGAAAATCTTTTGGACAGTTAAAAAAAAACACATGCTTAATTGTTAGCATACAGAAAAAAGATATATTTCATATTTTGTTTAATCAACCCTTAGCTGAAATTTACAAAGCAGCTTAAGTTCTCTTTATATATTAACCAGAATATTATTTGAGGAATTCTTCAGGAGAGCATCCTAGCTCCTCTGGCTTTAGTTGCTTCATTAATAACCATCGTCCCATTGTAAATTCAGAGATGGGACTGTTCAGTGATTGCATTCCATGCAGCTCCTTTTGCACCTTCTTAGTTTTTGAAGCAGTCCATGCACACATGCAACAAAACCTGGATAATTCCTAGATTTGTGGCGAGTAACATTCATAAGACATTGGAGCAGAATTAGGCCATTCGACCCTTCGGATCTGCTCCACCGTTTGATCACGGCTGATTTACTTTTCCCTCTCAACCCCATTCTCCTGCCTTCTCCCCATACCTTTGACACCCTTACTAATCAAGAACTTATCAACCTCCACTTTAAGTATACCCAATGACTTGGCCTCCACAGCCGTCTGTGGCATTGAATTCCACAGATTCACCACCCCCGGCTAAAGAAATTCCTCCTCATCTCAGTTCTAAAGGGACGTTCTTCTATTCTGAGGCTGTGCCCTCTGGTCCTAGACTCTCCCTCTACTGGAAACATCCTCTCTACGTCCACTCTATCCAGGTTTTTCAATATTCAGTAGGTTTCAATGACATCCCCCCCTCATCCTTCTAAACTCCAGCGAGTACAGACCCAGAGCCATCAAACGCTCCTCATACATTAACCCTTTCATTCCCAAGATTATTCTTGTAAATCTCCTCTGGACCCTCTCCAATGCCAGCACATCTTTCCTTAGATATGGGGCCCAAAACCTCTCACAATACTCCAAATGTGGTTCGACCAACACCTCATAAAGCCTCAGCATTATATCTTTGCTCCTATTTTCTAGTCCTCTCAAAATGAATGCTAACGTTGCACTTGCCTTCCTTACTAGCGACTCAACCTGCAAGTTAACCTTTGGGGAATCCTGCACTAGGACTCCCAAGTCCCCTTGAACCTCCAATTTCTGAATTTGTTCCGTTTAGAAAATAGTTTACGCCTTTATTCCTTCGACCAAAGTGCACGATCGTACACTCCCCTACGCTGTATTCCATCTGCCACTTCTTTGCCCATTCTCCCAACTCGTCCAAGTCCCTCTGCAGACTCTCTGCTTCCTCAACACTACCTGCCCCTCCACCTATCTTTGTATCATCCACAAACTTGGCAACAAAGCCTTCAATTCCGTCATCCGGATCATTAACATACAACCTGAAAAGTAGCAGACCCAACACCGACCCCTGCGGAACACCACTAGTCACCGGCAGCCAACCAGGAAAGGTCCCCTTTGTTCAAACTCTTTGCTTTCTGCCAGTCCATGTAAGAATCTCCAACAATCAGGAGACAAGGAAAATAACCTAGAGAATCACCATCACCCTATCAATAACTGAGCAAGTCAGAAGCTGTGTATTCTACAAGTGTGGTTCACCTCATCATTCCCAAAGTCACTCCCACCATAAAGGGGCAGGCCATAAATGTGACAGAATACTGCCCACTTGCTAGGCAGGAACGGTAGTGTAGGGGCAGGCATGATAGTGTAGCGGTTAGCGTAACACTATTACAGCGCAAGCAACCCAGGTTCAATTCCGGCCACTGCCTGCAAGGAGTTTGTACGTTCTCCCCATGTCTGCGTGGGTTTCCCCCAGGTGCTCCAGTTTCCTCCCACATTCCAAAGACGTACGGGTTAGGAAGCTGTGGGCATGGTATGTTGGCGCCAGAAGCATGGCAACACTTGCGGGCTGCCCCCAGAACACTTTACACAAAAGGAGTATTTCACTGTGTGTTTCAATGTACATGTGACTAATAAAGATATCTTATAAAATATGCAAGCAGCTCAAAACCAAGCACAGCAAAAATAGTTCCCATGAACTGCTCGAAACATTCACTTACCTTTACAACACACAAAGAGGCCTCTCAATCAGGGTCAAACCTAGGTCCTGGGAGCTGTGAGGCAGGAGCACTAACTGCTTTGCCACCTTCTTCCCAATCATGATAGATCTGCCTATCTTAAATTACACTATTTGCCATTCTCATTTCTTATTTATATTCAATTAGTTCTCCCCTCTCCCCAAATTATATTTTTTTTTTGCTGCTGGTATTTCATCCTTTTCCTCTGCTCTGAAATGGATACACCGCATTAATTTAATAAGTCAGTCATTTTCTTATATGTCATAGTATCACTTTTATCTGTTTTTGTCTGCCCACATTTCCCCTCAAGAGCCCATTAGCTTTGAATCCACTGCAATTTTTGAAGCTCCTAATAGTTTGTGATTGCTTGGAATATTTAACTGTTAAGCTCGTAGCCTGTTCTATGTAATGACTGCTACATCATAGCCTATTAGCTGAATTGGTGCTTCTGACTCATTTGCTTTACTTTTTATCCTATGTGCATTTGTTGGCAGAACTCTCGTCCGATTGAGTGTTTCCACCTTGCATAAAGCCCTAATGATATATTTCTCACATTTTTTGACCTTTCACACCACTTGCTGCTAAAACTGTACGCTGCTATACAGCCAATTTAATACTTTTGTTTTTCATCACACATAGCTCTAAATATCATAACTATACTTGTCCTCATGTAGAGAAAAAAAATTCGAGTGTGAACAAGGCATGAAAGGAAGGTGAACAATGAACAGGGTAACAAAGCAGGAGAGAAATGGGATCAACAATATGGTCAAAAATATTTTCCACGAACCATTTAGAGAGGAAGGTTGCAGACAAAGAGAGCTGGGAGAATGCCATAAGAAAGATAACCATTAAAATTTAAAGTAGTAGTTAGCATAATACTGGAAGTTACTACCAGCTCATATAAGATATCTTTATTAGTCACATGTACATCAAAACACACAGTGAAATGCATCTTCTTGCGCAGTGTGTTCTGGGGGCAGACCACAAGTGTCGCCACTCTTCCGGCGCCGACATAGCATGCCCACAACTTCCTAACCCATACGTCTTTGGAATGTGGGAGAAAACCCACGCAGACATGGGGAGAACGTACAAACTCCTTACAGACAGCAGCCAGTATTGAACCCTGGTCGTTGGCGCTGTAATAGCGTTACACTAACCGCTACACTACCGCACCACCTGCCCACAATATCGTCTATTTCATTTGCTGATGCTTTTAATGTTTGCTACTCATCAATTAAACATCAAGGAAAATTCAGTGCTGAAGTTTCCTAATGACCATACTTTAGCTCAAATCACAATGGAGGCCAGCTAGCCCTGAAATCACGCAACTGCAATATTCGGAGCATTTTGGCTCAAAACTATTAACAGAAGAGACCTGTGCTGCTGCCCATGCTAAGGGCAATCAATGAGTTGACCTTTTCAACCGACCACCATCCACCATTTACAATATTCCAGCAAGAAATGGACAACACTCCAAATCTGTAGGACGGTGTTCCTGGATCTTGAGATACACTTTGAGCAAGTGAGTATGCAATGAAAGAAGGAAAAAGGCACTCCAAAACACAAATCTCTTTAAAAAGAAAGACATAGTTACATCCAACAATTTATTAACTGACTTGTATTCCAACCATTATAAATAGACTTAACCACATCATAAATAACTATGACAGATAAGACAATTAATCAACTTATATTGCTGAGGGCTTGGTAAATGATATGCACTCAACCATGTGAAAAATCTCTTTTAAGAGCCGTTGGTTTCAATGAGTGCACATTAAATTTGGCATTTAGTAGCAAAGGATGAATTTTTTAAATTTTTAATTTTTAATTACAGCGTGCTAACAGGCCCTTCCAGCCCAACGAGTCCGTGCCACCCATTTTAAACCCAAATTAACCTACCCGTACGTCTTTGGAATGTGGGAGGAAACCAAAGCACCCGGAGGAAACCCACGCAGACACGGGAGAATGTACGAACTCCTTACAGACAGCGACGGGAATCGAACCCCGCTCGCTGGCGCTGTAATAGCATCACGCTAACTGCTACGCTACCGTGCTGCCCTATGAAAGAACCAAAGATGTCAACCATTCCTGGGACTCTATAGTAGAAGGCAAAGGTTCAAGTAAGGAATAAGAGGTTTAGAGGGGATCCAAGGATGACTTTTTTCATCAAGAGGGCAGTTGGAATCTGGAACGACCTGCCTGAAAAGGTGGTGGAGGCAGGAACTCTCATAACATTTAAAAAGCACTTGGGCGAGCACTTGAATCACGAAGGTATAGTCGGCTCTGGACCAAGTACTGGCTAATGGGATCAGTTTGGATAAGTACTTTACGGTTGGCGTGGAGGTGCTGGGCCAAAGAGCCCATTTCCGTGCCTCCATGACAGATTAATTGCCATGTTTCCTACATTATAACGGTGACAACATCTCATTAGCCAAAAACCAGCTTGAGATGTCCTGAGGCCTTAAAAGAAACAAAATAAATGGAAATCTTTCTTTTCTTTCCAATTCCCCTGAACTGACGGGGGAACATGGCGACTGACAGAAAGCAGTTTCATGGTCAAGTGAAGTACAGTTCAAATTAAATGCACTTTTCTCATCACCCACACCATAGATAGATGAAGAACGACATCATGCCTCTTCCACTGTTACATATTTGAACTGACAATCAACTTCTTTAGAACAAGACCAGGGGTTATGTCTCTGCACAATGAAATAATCTTTGATTTGAGTCCTGCCACCACATGCCCATATAAAACTCCAATGAATATATTTTGACTTTATTAGCAACAACCCTGAAGCTGGATTCACTGAGCTCTGTAATAATGCTACAATAATCTCATTTCATCAGTACTATCCATCAGCAGCATACAGCACTATTTTATGTAACACATAAAAAAACTTCACTGGCAGTTCACACTTTTTAATTGGCATACAGAAAGTAGATGCATATAAAACTGACTGATTGGAACAGAATGGTGAACAGAATGGGGAACGAAGTAGGTCTGTAATTGAACTTTAAGTGTTTGGAGGGAACTAAATGACCTGCTGTAAACGACAGCTTTGGCTTCTGATAAGTGCTAAGTGATAGTAAGTGCTTCTGATTTTGCATCAGAACAGTACAGCCTCTCCTCTAACTAAAAGTCATTTAGTTCATCTTATGCACCAAATTTCTGTTTCCTATATTATTTATTCTGCAATCACCATCTTGGAACCTCCAACCCATCAGAGAAGAGGCTGAATCATGAGCAGTAGAAGGAGTAACTTCAAAAATCATGGAAGTACATGCCCCAGACCACTAGGTAGACAACCCTGATGTACAACCTGCTTCTAAATTTACAACCACATCAATGGAATAAAGTTGATGATTCGAATCAATGAAAAGTCATCAAGCTGAAACATTAACTCTGTTTCTCTCTTCACAGATGCTGCCCGAGTCACTGAGTCTTTAGAGCAATTTTGTTTTTGTTCCCAATATCAGGCATGGTCACATAAATGCAGCACACAAGTTAAATTCTCCATGTGTAGGCACAAACTATTTTCCAGAATTTCTGCACAGCTGCTCACAATTATGACAGTATATACATACATAATGGATCAAGCTTAACACCTTTTTATGAACTGGAAGATTCAGCTGTCATAAGATCCGTCAAAATCATGACGCATATCAGTCTGTGAAACAGTGGAATAGTCAGTATTATTGAAGGGCCCTACCAGTTGTTGCCTGTCACATCATTACTGAAGTATTTTCAATGGGGTCAGAAATGATGAATGATCTACAACACAAAATCAAAGTTCTTAAGAATCACTTTTCAACAATTATGTGCAATTTAAAATAAGTGCTTCTGATTTTGCATCAGAACAGTACAGCCTCTCCTCGAAATAAAAGTAATTTAGTTCATCTGGTGTACTAAATTTCTGCTTCCTATATTATTTTTGTCAAACAATCAAAATTATAGAACAGTACAGTATAGGAACAAGCCCTTCGGCCCACAATATCTGTGCTAACCATGATGCCAAATTAAACTAAACTTGCAAATGATCCATATCCTACCATTCTCTGCATGTTCATGTGCCTGTCTAAATACCTCTTAAATACCACTTGTGTATGCGTCCACCTCCACCCTTGGCAGCGCGTTCCAGGCACCAACTACTCTCTGTACAAAATTTATCCCGCACATTTTCTTTAAATTTCCCCTGCTCACTTTAAACCCATGTCCTCTAGTATTTGACGTTCCTACCCTGGGAAAAAGCCTGTGACCAGCTACCCTATCTATGCCTCTCATGATTTTATAAACCTTTATCAGCTTGCTCCTCAGCTTCCAACGCTCCAGAGAAAACAATCCAACTTTGTCTGACTTCTCTTTATAGCTAACACTCTCTAATCCAGGCAACATCCTGGTGAACCTTATCTGCAACTTCTTCAAATCCTCCACATCCTTCTTTTAATAAGGCAACCAGAACTGCATGCAATACTTACAATATGAAGGCACAAGAGATTCTGCAGATGTTGGAATCTGGAGCAACACAGACAAAATGCTGGAGGAACTCAGCTGGTCAGGCAGCATCTATAGAGGGAAATAAACAGTTGATGCATCGGGTCGAGACCCTTCATCAGGACTCACAGTAAGAATTTGTGATTCTTGGTCAAAACCGTTAATTGTTAAAAGAAATTGAATCAGTTCTTGAAGTAAACTGATTGGAATAGTAAACTATGCTTTGCTCCGGAGGCACCATTTTAAGGAGCCCATGCTTTGCCATCCTCCTATCCAAGCTTCAAAAAAAAACACCATAACAATGTTTCTCTTTTAATTTCTTAAATGGAAATCAGTGATTTTGAAGCAAGTTTCCTCATTGAACTGCAAATTGATTGGATTTGCCTGCTGTCACACAACATAAATTTATTATTTTTTTTTAACTTACTATTAGGAACCCACGACAAGGGGCTGAAACGAGTAAAGGAGTAAAAATCAACAATGGTGACAGTAAACTTTACTGCACAAGAAAGGAAAGAATAAGGATGGTAATTCCAAGACTTTAAAGCCCTGATATTAATGAAAATCTGCATCTTTCTTCTGAAAAAGATGGACACTTGAAATTGCAAGACTCAAATTATTATTAGGTAGAACTACCAGGGGACAGGGAAGTAGACACAAATTACCTATGATCGACCAGATAAGTTCAGGCTTGAAAGGTTGAATGTTCTGCATCAATTTCCATATAAAAAAATGATTCAGAATAAAAGATGGTAAGGTGAGCCTTTATTTCACAACAGTTAAGATGGAGGAAGATGAACATGCATGATGTACATAACATAGTACAAGGGTAACCAGAACCAAATAGGGTTCAATAAGGACATCTACGCAAGAAGGCAGAATACACTGGAGAGAATGTTAAAGAGTGCTTTGCATCTGGCTTTTCCAAGGAGGAAGAATCTGTCAGTCAAAAAAAAAAGAGGAAAACAAGGCTAAAAATTGAGAAAGAGAAAGAACAAGAACAAGCGAAAGACTGGATGGAATACCTTCATGCCAGCTGAGGGAAAAGAAATAGGAGTAGAAAGTAATGAATTCCTAGTCATAAATACGGAAATGCAATAAAGAAAAAAGGGACATAGGCAAGCTAGTGGAATGGTTAGTCTATGTCAGATTCAAGCAGCTACATTGATGAAGTGAAGAACCTGAGGAGGCTCTCCTTACTTGGCAGACTGGAGAACCTGGGAAAGTTCTCCTTGGATAATTTCAGGTGAGACAGAGATTCACCCGCACCTCCCTTAATATCATCTACTGCATTCGGTGCTCCAAGTGTGGCCTCCTCTACATTAGTGAGGCCAAATACAGACTAAGTGACCATTTTGCAGAACACCTGCGCTCTGTCCGTAATCGCGATCTGCATCTCCCTGTTGCCAGTCACTTCAACTCCCCCTCCCACACTGTCACTGATACGTCAGTCCTCGGTCTCCTCCACTGCCAGGAGAATTCCAAGTGCAAACTGGAGGAACAGCACCTCATTTTCCATCTTGGAACCTTGCAGCCTAACGGCATGAACATTGAATCCTCCCACTTTAAGTAATCCCTACACCCCTTCCCTACAAACCCCTCCACGACTATGCTTTTTCTTTTCTTCCCTTTCCTAGTCTCTTTTTTTTTCTACCTCCCCTTTTTTTCCTCCTTACCTTTGACTCATCCCCCGGTGGATCTGCTCTCCCCTCCTCCCCTGCACCTGCCTATCACTATCTCTCACCTGCATCTACCTATCCCCACCTTGTGCCCACCCCGCCACCCCTCTTATGTCCACCTGTCACTGCTCTGCTTTTCCCTCCTATATATTGGGCTTCCCCTTTTCCTATCTTCGGTCCCTGACCCAAAACGTTGACCGCCTGCTTTTCTCCATGGATGCTGCCTGGCCTGCTGAGTTCCTCCAGCATCATAGTGTTTTTCATCTAGATTCCAGCATCTGCAGTCCTTTATTTCTCTGGGGAAGTTCTCCTTAGATAATTGAACCTGGGACTATTCTTTAAGACCATAGAAGACTAAAAGGAGATTTCAAAGATGTTCAAAATCCAACAACAAACAAAGGGAAACTGCTGTCATGGGGGTTCAAGGATTAAGAAGTAGAGAACACTGACAAGAGAAACACTTTTTTTTACATAGTGGCTACCTATAATCTGGTGAATGCACTGCTGAAAGGCTGGAGAAAGCACCTTTCACAAAAGTAGTTAGATAAGAATGTGAATGATCAAATTGCACAGCTGAGGAAAAGGAACAACTGGATTGCTCTTGCACAAAGTTCACACACGCTCAATGGGCTGAAATCCCTCTTCAGCAACGTAAGAATTCTATGGTTCTATGAATTGATAACATGCAAACTAACAGTAAACCATAAAATTAAAAAGCTAAATAATGCAGATGCTGGAAATCTGAAATAAAAGCAAAATGTTGGAAATACTCAGCAGGTTTGGCAGGATCTGTTGAGAGAAGAAAACAAAATGAAGCTATGTTTAGGTCAATGACCTTTCATTATGCTTCTCTCTCCGTACATGCTATCTGACCTGCTGAGTGTTTCTAGCATTTTCTGCTTGTGTTAAATCATAGGTACATATTTTAATTTTTAAACGTTTTCCAAAGACCAAACAAATGCGTAGAATGCAACACAGTATAATAGGTAGCATATCTGGACAGACACTGAAATATTGCAGAGTCATGAGATGATTTGTGAAAAGCAGAATTAATTCACATCATAATTTTTTAAATTAATCAACTTATATAGATCTGTCAGTTGGCCTTACTGCCATTACTTATGTAGCACGTCAGCTGCAGAAAACATTCTTGTTGTAGATTATCAAATTAATTTATTTCCCATTTCCAGCCACAATGAGCGTACTCTCTGTTTAAATGAGAGAATATAAGTCTCTGCTGAGTTCCTGAAACCTTGCTTACTACACAGGTATCACCAAAATCAATCTACACCAAAACAATAATAGATTTTACTGCATTGCTACTTAAGAATAGTTTAAAAGGACTGTCCATGTATTGAATAGATTATAGAACAACTGGTTTCAGCAAATGTTATTTACTACTGTTCAAAATGCTCATTTCCATTAACAGATAAGAAATGCATTACAGTCATAGATAGTTTATTCCATCTAGAAGTATCTTAAATGTGCAAAAAACTAATTCAATGAGTCATCAAATGTAGCTTACCAAGGATGTCATACAGTAATATAAGAACACTTTTTATATAATATAAAGACTTCAAAGTGTAAATTAGAGTTCCGTTATGTGGCGTGCATCTTTGATATTGTAATAGATGCAATCATTTCAGAATGCCATTTTATTTAGAGTGAATCTGTATTAACAACCTCATGATGATTAATAGCGCTGTACTCTTATTGGATTTTTAAAGAAAAATTCAATAATAGTATGAACAATAAAGTTAATAATATTAAAACAAGGCAATGGCACATTCTTTCTATGAAAGGACAAACAAACATGAAATTAGTTGAGATGTCTTGAATGACAGTCATGTGGGGAAAAAATACATCCCACTATGACTTTTCATTGAAATACTGAAATTCAATTTTAATCCCTAGCCAAATGGTAGAGGCTAAATTCCTATAGAATAGCTCATGAGGTACCGAGTGACAGTTGCTTGTCAACCACTAAGCTTGTTTCGGACTTCATCAAAATAAATTGGATTACTTAATTATAAAGCACACGTTGCAGCCTTATAGAATGTGACTCATGATAAGTTCCAGAGGGAAAATTTTGGGATGAGGGCTGACAATGAGGGTGGCATAATGACACACCAGAGTTACTTGCACATTTTGTAAGGCACTTCCAGAACTGGCTGGGACTAGAGCACTCTACACTACACTGTGCAAGGCCTGGTTGCAGCTGAGATTTCACCGTCCAAGTCAAGGGCGCACAGGACTAGCAAGGAGAGCTTTCTTCATCTAGCACAAGTGAGTACGGCATGTGAGGAGCCTGGGTCCAGCAAGATCTGGTCTAACATCTCATGGGAAACCGTATACTTCTGATAATACAACAATCCATTGGAACTATACTTAAGTGGCAGCACAAATGATGTCACAAAGTACTCAAATAGGAATTCAACCCATCAGCTTCTGACTCCTACACTAGAATGTAGCCATGACGGAGGGAAAGGTAGCTGGCTCCTTTTCTGAACAACGTTATAATGGACTGAATGATCTCCTTGATCCATATGTACAAGTGCTTCTTAGACCTATGCATAAACGAGAAGAATGGCAAGTTCAGTTTTCAAGGGGCTTGCATTCAAAGATTTGTGACAATACAAACTGAGCACCAATTAGATTTAAAGCATGAAAATGGCAGGTTAACTTGAGAGGAATTTATGGATAGCCATTTGATACTAAGCAATAAAATGATTTTTGAAAAACCTTCTTCCCACATTTGTTAACTTCTTGGACTGTAACCATAATTAATTGAAAAATGAAAAAAAATGTAATTTCAACAGATCCTATTGACTAATATCTACAGTCTTTGTAAAAATGACAGCTCGAGGTGAGGGTTTTGATCTATAACAAAACTTTCAGTTGTAATCTATAACAAAACTTTCAAGAACTGCAGACCTGCCTGTGTCCTTCAATGTCCTCATGATCTTCCTGTGCCCTTTGTCAGTCAGCTGAGAATTATTTAGACTATTAGAGGGAAATTGAATTGAAACGAGATAATAATGGGAAGGTAACACTGGATACCAATACCAAAAAGTATTTGAACAACCTACTATTAGGTCAATTAGATTCATCTTAATTAAGTTCAATATGATCTGAACAATTTTAGTTTATTTTAAAATAATTAACCAGATCAAACTGCAATCCACAAGAATAATGTTAATATAACACGGTACCACAGTATAATTGGCTAGGTCAGAATTCAAACAGGCCATATTTTTCAGGGCAAAAAATTGTAAGGTGATCCATCTCCAGTTAGCTAAATATTCACTACAACCTTCACACCAGATCTCTGAGCCAGAGACATCTGGCATTTTCAATTTTCCTCAAGTCAAAATTTTGCACCCGTTCCCAAACTGGCACAGAAGATGATCCCTCAAACATCTGCAACATACTAGCTCCAGGCACCTACATTGCTAACACAGTCCATGCCAAAAGCAGAAGGTAAAAATATCTTCTGTTGCAATAGCCAAATTAAGCACATGTGGAAGTTCACTGAGCCAGGGCATGAGATCTCAGAGTGCCCTGCAGGTTCACAGCTCATGAGAAAGTACCACTTGCGGACACACATGGATGCTGTGCCCGAGAGGAGTGTTCCACACTGTGAATGCTACACGATGCATTTTATGATCATGGCCTGAAGTTCACTGACTTATGATACAGACTTTGCACTCATCACCTCAAAAGGAATACAGCAGTGTTCCTATCCTGAATATTTTCCTGTTAGATAAAATTAAATCTTGTCTATTGGTGTATAGTTCAACAGCTTTAAACCACTGAATTACAGTATATGTAATTCCTAAATGCAATGGCTTCAGAATTCTACAAATATTCTGATCAATTTTGTAATTTGATGGCAAAAGATTATCTCTTTCTTCTTATAGGCTTTCCACAACAACTTATGGTGAACAAAATACTTTCCAAAGATGCAATTAAAGCCCAAATGTGAAACAGTATAGTCCCAAAGATGCTGGCTTTCTTTCTGTAATGTTACTCTGAATCTTTACAAAGTAATTTAACACATTAAATATTACATAAAAACCTTCAAATTCAGTTGGTGGCAAAAAAAATTCCAATATATCATAATAATACGTGCCATTCATACTTATGCCATGGACTAGAGGTGGTGTCCTTAAAAGTATCCTTAAAGGTCTACGATCTATGTTTGATCCTAAGTGAGAGTATTTCCACGTCTGTCGTGTTCTGATAATTACTGCATGTGTCATGAAGCCAGAGGCAATGCAGCTCCCTTTCAATTTCCTTTCAGTGCTTTAGTATCTTGGTATGGACCATCACATTTTAAGCCTGTTTTACAAGTGTACAACTAAGATGCTGGATGCATTGCTTTCTGGTAGAAAAAAATGATGGTAACTATATATTGAATAGCAGCTTTGCTTTATTAATCACGCTACAGATACATCTGCTTCTCACTCTTTGACTTGGCAGGATACAAATTAATTGTATATTAGAAAGGGCAGAAGACAGAGCACAGGGTAAATTCTAAAATGAACTGATAACTTGCACCAATTCAAGTTTAAGGTTGAGAAATTTTGTGCCATCTCTGAGTTGAGTACTCCAGAGCTCAGTACTGAGGTTCCAACTGTTATTACTTCAAACCAGCTTAGATTCAGAAATTGAGTGCAAGTTGGCCAAATCAGCAGATGATATGAAGCCGAAGGGAAGGTCTCGCTTATTAAAGGATACATGGACCTTCAGCAACAACAGAAATGGCAGAATGCAAGGACAATATTGACATTTGGGATTTGTAGCAAGACACAAGATCATAAGGAGGACAACAAAGGCAAATATACAACATGATTTCAAGGTAAATCCTGATAACAAGGCAAAATATAGGTTCAACTTGGTGAAGGTTGAAATGACAGGTACAATTTTATCACATGCTTAAAATGGGTATATGGGATGTAGCAGAGATGAAAACTAAATCATTCAAGAGCACCTGTAGATTCTTTTCTGTAGCCAGATGAACTAATATTGATCAAATTATCTTTCCTAACTGTATTTATCTTGGAAATCTTTGAAGTTTCAAAAGCCACTTAATCAATTAGGCTGTGCCCAAAACAGAATCAATGTCTTCATCCTTAAATAGCTTCATCAAAGACTCCTGCATCTGAAACTGAGAAAATAGCTAATCTTTGTCAGTGAAGTGACCTGTGTAGTTCAGTGCAGAACAGCCTTTGTTATGGTGCCACTGACCCCAGGGAAAATTTTCAATTCATATATTTCAATACCAATCAAGCAAGAATATCAAATAAAACTTGCATGATCAGCGATGAGCCTGAATCTGCAATTTTAACTCACTTTTTTTAAAAAATAGATATTAGTAATACTTTGCTTGGTGGCTATTTCATATGAAATTTCTAATCAATCACGGTTTGCATATATGTTGTCTTTGGTCAGGATAAAAAGCATATTAAGTAGCATCTGCCATGATAATGGTCAACACTACTGCAGGTTCAGGTGACACACAAACTGACATGGTACAATTTCTTTTTGGACTCCTTTTCCCTGTGCAGTGGATTTTAACAAATATGTTTCTGTGACTTAACCTTCAGAGTGAATCATCTGAAACTATTCAGAAAATTGATTCCCACCATATTCCTGTAGGTGACTTTTCTCAGCATTGCTCTGCTGGAAGCTATTTTAATAAAAGAAAACAAAATCTTGAAGAGGTTGTCAGGAAAGAAGTGTACATAAAAAAAAATGAAATACTAGACTCCAGGAGAAACCTCCCTAACATTAAAAGACTGTCATGGTCAACAATGGGTATAGTCTTTGCAGAACCATGGATTTTCGGGGCCACTCAACTCAAAGACAAACTGTTCCTGACTTTTGAAAGAGCATCCAGTATTACCAGACCTCTGTTCAACAGCAACACAGATGATTTGCTAATGTTCTAAAAGCTTCATATACTTGTGCTTCCCATCTTGTCACATTTCAGATGTCCTTCACACATTCCTTAATGTAAATTTTTGTGGCACATTAGAATAAAAAGTACAAAGAAACAAAGTCAATCCTTGAAATACAAAAATTCTCCATCAACAGATAAACCTAACTGGCAGAACTTGACATTGACAGAGTCAGTATATACTAACAATGAGTGTATGTAATTTTTTTATACAATGTCAAACATAACAATTTCATTATTCATAATTCTCCTGTGCACTTCACCAGAGAAAATAGATGGAGATGATGAAGACAACATTGATATAAAATATGAGGTTCACATGCAACTGAAGGGAAGGTTCAAGAGGACCATGCAGGAAAGGAGCTTGTACATAAAATATTTTGTTCACTGAAAGATTAAAGCATATTATCCCCTATACCACATTTCTATTCTATACTACGTTAGTTTGCCTTTAATCACAGTGATTTGACTTAATTTCTTCTACAAAATAATAAAACACATATTCTCAATAAAGCAATTCGTTAAATCTTCTGTAATCAACATAATTAAGAATACGGCAATGATAAACAGAGAACAAATAAACGATACTGATCACACATGCATCCGGCAGGTTGAGTATCCATACAAAAGCACACCTGACAAATTTCAAGACCAGACCACAGAGCTCTTTCTTACTTATCTTACTTCTGCCACGGCATCTGTTTAATTATGCAGGCAGATGTCAAGTAGCTTGCATAGAACCTTGTTTTAATTTGATTCCTTTCCGTAAACCTTAATTGCAATATTCATAAATCGCTTTTTACAGATCATAACACTTTATGGCCTATTTTGATGCCAAGTTTTAATCAAAAAAGTAGATGACATTTAGCATTGTTCCAGTGAATACACTGCAACCTTCAATTTAAATTAGAAAACTTATCATTGTTAAATAAAATTGAAACCATCGCAATAATTGGAATTTACAATTTTTCCCTATGCGATGACTTTTCAATGGGAATTAGCTACACACCAGGTGTTCTCCATCCTTAAGGACAGAGGTCAGTGCTTAAAAAACAATTCAGGGATATTTACACGCAAAAAAATCCTTCACTTTGACATACAGACCTTCCACTCTACCTTTAATATAAACTTAATGAAAAAGACTAACGTAATGTTTCATTATTTATAAGCAATTTACCATTTGTTCTAGTATGTAATCATAGAAGAAATAGATCAAGTGAACTTGCACCTGTAGTAAGAAATTAAATATTGCAAAAAATTAAGTCATTGCAATTAAATGTTTAGCTTTCCGTTAATTGAATAACCAGGTTACTTGCTGTGAAACACCACAGCCAAATGAGCCAACACATAATTTTTTTATGAGTTCTACGGCAAATAGCAAGTGAATCAGGAGTCTATTAAATATTAAGCCAAGTTTAGACATGAAAAAAGTCAATTATAGATGCTATTTAGACATATAGTATAAAATGGCTGACTAGTACTGGATTATGAATGAACACAAAAGTGCAAGTTGATGTTTTTTGAAATGGCTGTGCAAACTGTATGTGCTGCAGCAAGAAAGTTTTAATGGATTGCTGCTATTGTTCAAGACTGTTACACTAGGAAGTTTTGGAGAGTGTAGGGTGATGGAAATAGCATGTAAAGATAAAGATTAGATGGTGGATCGTAAGCCAAGACCTTAAGGGAAAATGGCAATGGGCCAAAACTACATAAGTAGGGAAAACAAAAAGCACAATGCAGAGGTTCAGTGGCAGCCATTGCTAAAGAGTTATGACAAGTAACTGAAAAATTAATTGGTGCAATGCCTCAAATCAAAATGGATCACAAAATTTTTCCAAATGTGACCCCTCTTGCATTTACCAAAAATGTATATCCCTCTTCATCATATCATATAGTTCTAGTGTGAACTAGCTCATATGTCCCTGTGAAGAAAGTGTGTAAAGAGTACTGCAATACAAGCAGTGGTACTAAAAGAACTAGTACCAGGTCCCTGTTCACCTATTTTATTTTCTCCCATAATAAACATACAGCATCTTACAGGTGATAGAAATTAAACTATTCAAAGAATAAAATAAATTAAACTATTCAAAGAATAAAAGTAGGATAACTACTTCTGAAAAGTTTAGAAGTGTACATTCTAAGTATATTAACTACAAGTAAGATTATTGATTTAGGTTAAAGCAAAGCATATGATAACTACACCTGAAAAGTAGTTATCCTACTTTTCCTCAAAAATATGCTCAGATTGCCTTAAAGTGGTGACTAACCCAATGCTGGGCGATACATGCTTGCCATGCCATATCATAAGTGTGAATTTAAGAAAGCTCCAAATATTCCTCCTGGAAAAGGAGGCCAAACGATCAAAAGTGTGATAATGCTCAGTCTTCCAATGGAATTATCTAATGCAAACTACTTTCTCTGACCTTTCCCACTTTCTTTTGTTCTTTTCTTTGCAAACACTTATTCAATTGCCTTTTGGACAATAATTCACAAATGTCTTAGCTTTAACCTAAGTCAATAATCTTACTTGTAGTTAATACACTTAGAATGTACACTTCTAAACTTCTTCAGTATTTTAGTGCAATTCCTCAGTTTCACATTGCCATTTACCAATCACTTTGCCAAACAACCTAAGTACATTTCCTTTAATCTTTTTATCAATTTTATGTTCCTTATTCCAAACTAAACTTGCCATTTCAAAGTACTGCTCTATTTCCCAAAATGCACTTTCATTTATCTGGATGGAACTTGATCTACAACCTACCATTCTATCCCACTAAAATATCTGTGTTACCTTGCAACCCTTTGTACTCTTACCCAGTTAGGCATTGCCTCAAATTTGGTATAAATATCAAGTTGAACATTACAAACCCTGTACCAATAGCTATCCATTTATTTATTTATTTGGAAAAGAAGAGAAGTTCAAAAGCAGGTGCCCGAGGCATAGCCTGTCAATCTAAAATGCACATTTTTTTTCCTTCTACACAGATTAGCATCTAGAAATCGATATATACTGTAGTTATCAAATTTCTTTTATACCCAGGTGACTGGAACCACAGTGCAAAAGATACCCAATTTGACCCACAATGTGTGATCTACTTGTTATGAGAACGATGCAATATCAGCAATACAGTGGTTTAAACATGACAGCCCCACTCTCTTCCTGGATGCCATCCATCTTCCTTTGCTTCAAACATTATACAAATTTCTCTCAAAATGCACAGCAGTCTCAAAACATACAAAGCCAGCAATAACAGCAACATCCTTGCAAATCTCCAATACACTCTTTCCAACACAATCACATCCATCCTATTATGTGGCAATCAGAACTGCACACAGTACTCTCTCTGTGGGCTAACTAATGTTTTATATAGTTGTACCATAGCTTCTATGCTTTTATATCCTGGCCCCAGCGAATGAGGGCAAGTATCCCTTATGCCTCCTTAATCACTTTATCTATCTGTACTGTTGCCTTCAGGGATCCTTGAACACTTATGCCCAAGTCCCTCTGTTCCTCACTACTATCTAGGATCCTACCATTCATTATGTATCCCAGCCTTATTAGTTGTCCCAAAATACACTACCTCACATTATTCAGGATTACATTCCATCTGCCATTTTTCTGCCCTTTTCATCAACTGATCAATATTGTTCTATAGTTGAAGACTATCCTCACTATCAACACCATCAACCTTTGTGTCGTCTGCAAATTTGCTAATCTTTCCTTTTACATTTATATCCAGACTGTTAATGTATATAACAAACAGTAAGGGTCCCAGCACTGATCCCTGCAGTAGATCAATAGTCACGGGCTTCCAATCACAAAAGCAATCCTCAAACATCATCCTCTAATTCCAATCACTGTGCCAATTTTGGATTCAATTTGTAAAATTGCCCTGGATCCTATGGGTCTTACCTTTTGAACCAGAATCCCAGGTGGGATCTTGTCAAAGGCCTTTCTGAAGTCCACGTGGACTACATCCACACTACCCTGATCAACACAGTTGGTCACCTTCTTGAAAAATTCAATCCAATTACTCACACAAGATCTCCCTTTAACAAAGCCATGCTGACCATCCCTGGTGAATTCCTGTCCCTCCAAGTGTAGATTAATCCTGTCCCCTAGAATCATTTTTTCAATAATTTCCCTACCCCTGATGTTGGACACATCAGTCCATAATTACCTGGCTTAGACCTGCTGTCCTTCTTGAATAAGGGTAACTCCTCTTCCATGGCCAGAAAAGATTTGAAAATTTTGTCAGAGCCCCAGCAATCTCCTCACTTGCCTCCTATAGCATCCTGAGATACATTCCATCAGTTCTTAGAGAATAATCAACCCTTAAACCTGCTGAGGCAGCTACTATCTCCTCTTTTCAAATGGTAATTTGTCCTAGAATTCCCCAACTACAACATCCTTCTCCACAGTGAATATACATGAGAAGTAATCATTTAAGTTCTCACCCACATCTTTTGGCTCCACTCACAACTGCCACTTTAGTTCCTCATGGGGCAACCTCTTTTCATGGGCCATCCTATTAGGAACTAAGGTCCCACGTTACAGTTTACCAAAATTTTCAGGTGTGCATGCTCGTGATCTAAGAACGCTCTTCTGGCCATCTGATATCAACATCAACCACTTGAATTCCTTCTGTGTCACCCAATGCAACAGGCTTCTTCTTTAAAATCATGTTGTTGAGGATCAGGTTAGTGCCAAGGAGAACATAATTCCTGGTGCCCATCTATACAGTAAATTTGACCAAATGACTACTAGTGAATTAACTCTGCAATGATGCCCATCTATGATCTGAAGAACAACTAGGCATTCAATGTACCCCATTGGATATACTGTGTTGAGAATATTCTGTGGTAGTCTGCCAGTATGAAACTTAATTAAAGATGATTGCAGAAAAATTGACATTTAAGGCATTGTTTATGCCTGGACACTATATTATCCATTTGTCAATATTCCTAATTCATTTTGCAATGTTTGATTTCATGAAATAAAATACAAAAGGAATGGCGATCTTATAACATAGTTTGCACCTCTGGGGATTTTTTAAACTAAAGAGCTTACTTTGGGGATTTTGCATGTTAAATTAAAACAAGATGCTTATCCCATTATGACTTGTTTACACATCTGTGCAATAAATAGATGTCAGGATACATCAAATTCTATTTAGTTAAGTTAAAGATTGTAAATTATTTTCAATGTGAAGACAGCATAAGTTCTCTTATATGCCAGTTTGACATGTGTTATTACTCTGGCAATAGTTTCTTCTCAGACAAACAAAAGACAACAACTTAAAAACTTTGAACAATGAAAAACTGACAATAAGTTGTAATAATAGTGATTAACTGCTAAATCAATGTAAAATGAACACAAAGTGCTCATTGGAGGATATATTCAGAGTACAGGTGCTCAAGAAAAAAGTTTCATTACTAAATTTGGTAATGCACCATAGATTCATATATGATTAACTTTAAGCAAAACCCATCCAGAATGGCCAGTAAGTGGTACAGAGTAACATACCAATTGTGATCTAGTTAGACAGCACATCCTTATTGTTTCAACAGGACACAGAAACTACTACTGTTATAATCCTTTACACTATTTAATTTGGTTAGGTTTGGCTTATTTTTATTGGAAGAGAAAAGCTGGAAAGGAGATTTAATTGATCCATGAAAAATTATCTGGGGCAGAATAAAATGGATAGGAAAGATCAAATTTCTTTAGCAATGAAACAAAGAAGCAGGAATCGTTGATTCAAGGTAATATGTAGAAGGATTATTAAGGAGTTGAGAAGAAATTTCTTTAATCCAGAGGATTGTGGGCATATGGAATTCACTACCAGAATAGGGTGGTAAAAGGTAGAAGGCCCAAACGCTTTTAAAAAATTACCTGGACAAGTCTTTGCAATGCCATAACCCACAAGGCTATGGATCAAAAGCTAGAAAGTGGGATTAAGTTGGATAGCTCTTTAAAGCCCAGTATAAACAAAGTGGGCTGAATGGCCTAGTTGGAAGATGAGTTTCTATAATTAGTGTGGTATCAATTTTGTTAAACATTTATAAATAACACTGCTACGTTTTTTGTTAGTGAACCATAATATAAATTTATCTGTACCCTCACTTTGTTATTTGCCCATTTACATGGAAATCTGGAGCAATTCTCTGTACTACATTTTTACCTGTCTTTCAGAATGTCAATTCAAATTTTCTCTCGATCCAATCAAACCTAGCTTCTAGCAGCTTTCCAATGATCACAGATGTCCTCAAATCTGCTGCAAACACTTCACATGTTTATTTATAATGGGCCAGCACCAGAAATGCTATAAAGTGGCAGCACCTCACAAACCTGCAACGTCTACCATTAAGAAAGAGAAAAGCAGCAGGTACATAGGAGCACTGCCATCAGTAGGTTCATTTCTAAGTAACACATCATCCTGACTAGGAACTATATCACCTGTCCTTTATCACTACTAGGTCCAAATCCTGGAACTCCTTACCCAACAGCACTCTGGGAATACCTTAACCAGGAGGACACCAATGATTCAAGGTGGCGGCTCACCACAACCTTCTCAAAGGGAAATTAAGGATGGGCAATAAATGCTGTGATGCCCAGATCCCAAAAAAAATTTCTTTTTAAAAATCTGGCAGTGTCATCTTGCTGCCTGAAACCGTCCTGACCAAACATGGCAACACCTGGCATGATGTTTGTTGTGTCCATGACATAACGCCATCACATTGAAGCAGGAAGCACCCAGAACAAGCCCCACCAAGAACCAGATGAAAAAAGATTGAAAACCAGCAAAGCCACATACCCAGGCTTTGTCAGCAAGCAAACAAATCAAGTACTTAGAGTGCTTCTTAATGACATCAGAATCATCCAAAAACTATTTAAAAAAGCATTTCATCAAGTAAACAAGTCATAAAATATTTAAATCAATTAAAAGCACATTTAAAGAATGCTGTTATTCTGATACTTCTTTTAAACTATTAATTAGAAAGTGACAAGAAACCCTGCAACAGTTCTTCAAACTCGTTCACATTCAATTTAAAGTTATTAGGAAAAGTATGAAAGACTAACTCCTCTGCTATGACATGATTATGCTTATAAGATATGCTTTGGCAATATACAGATGATTGCATTTTCAGTGCTTTTTATGAATCCTAAGAGGTGTTATAGACAAACTGAAGTGCTAAGTACAGGAGGAATTTATTCTAAAACATTGTCTTAACATGGACAAGAACTTACAGATCAAATGAAGAAATCTACTTAAGGAGACTTGCGTGTTACTTTAGGAAGAAGAAAATAATCTTTGCTGTTCACGAAAAGCAAAGCACACATCCAATCTGCCTAATTACCACCAATCAGCAGCAAACTGATGGATGGTGTTATCAATATTATCAAGCAGCACTTACTCCTTAACAACCTGCTCACTGATGCCCAGTTTGAATCTTGCCAGGGCCACCTGGCTCCAACCATTGTCAAAGCCTTGATCCAAACACCAAAGAGTTGAATTCCACAGCTGATGCAAGAATGACTGCTTCTTGACATCCTGAGAGCATTTTACCAAACATGGTATCAAGAAGCCCTGGTAAAACTGAAGTCAATCACAAAATATTGCATTGGTTGGAGTCTTATCATTCATAAATGAAGAAGGTTGTGACTGTTGGAGGTCAATCATCCCAAAACAAGAATATCACTGCAGGAGTTTCTCAGGATAGTGTCTGAAGCCTAACCATCTTCAGCTGCTTCATCAACAGCCTTCCTTTCATCATGAAGTCAGATGAGGGGGCATTTACTGCTGATTACACAATGTTCAACTCCATTCCCAACTCGTCAACAAATGAAGCAATCCATGCCTGCATGCAGCAAGACACAGATACCATGCAAGCATGGGATGAATTGTGGCATGTAACATTCAAACTACAGAAGTCCAAGTACAATGACCATTTCCAACAAGAGATGATCTAACTATCTACACTGGACACTTAATGGCATTACCCACCAACAACATTCTCGGAATCACATTAACCAGAAACAAAGGGACCAGCCATATAAATCCTGTGGCTATAAGAGTCAGTCAGAATTTGGCAAATGACCTACCTTCTGCCACCTCAAAGACTTTCTAAAGTCTACAATGCACAAGAAAGAAGCACAAGGGAATATTCTTCATTCACCTGGATGAATGCATCTCCAACAGCTCAGCACAAGCTAAGACAAAGCAACTTGATTGGCACTCATCCACTGCCCTAAACATATATTCCCTCCTCAGTTAGCATACTATGGCTGCAGTGTGAACCATCCTTAAAATGCATCACATTTACTTATTTAGGCTACTGCAATGGTACCTTGCAAACTTCCAAACTCTACCACCAAAAGAGGAGAAAGACAGCAGGCACATGAGAACAGGTTCCCCTATAACTCATACACACCATCCTGATTTAAAAATTTACCCCTGGTCCTTTATCATTGCTGGGTCTAAATCGTGCAACTCCCAACCCAACAGCATGTGGAAGTAACTTTACCAGAAGGACGACAGCATCACTACCATCTTCTAGAGGGCAATTAGGGATGGGCAATAAATGCTGGCCTCAAAAACAATGACTTGCTTGTGTCCAGTGTATTTATACACAAGCCAGCAACAGCCAAAGCAGAGGGACCTAAAAGAATTAAGTTAGTTAAAACTAACGAGAACATCACTTTGGTAAATGTCCTCGTTTGTGGTTAGCTGGAATTAATTTGAAGATTTAGCTTTTAGACTTGCCTGGAACAAAGGAATAACAATTCACTACTGCAATTAACAATTCACTACTGCATTACTCCAATTATCTCAATAAGCCAAGTGGTTTTATTGAAAGGGATGCTTCAGATCTCTTCAGTTACTGATAAGATTACTGAGCTTCAATAACAAATCTTCCAGCAGCATCTTGTAGCTACTTAAGACAAGAGTGACCATTCTTACAGTTGCTACTATTACCATCCCCCTACCTATCACTCAGTCCACCTCACAAAAATATGACAATTTGTTAGCTGTTAGACCACTGTGGTTTTCGATTCTCACTAGTTGGGTCACACAAACAAAAAATTCTCCCCAAACAAATTACATTTGCGCTCTGAGCATTTTCCTGACCATACTCCATTTATAAAAGTATTACCAGCAACAATTGTTTGTCTCTTTCCAACTCGTTTAAGGTACACATCTGACTCTGATTCAATGGGCACATGTTTACATCCATGTCCTCCATGCTCAGTCAACAGTTTTCTCACTAGTCATATGATAATATTCATTCTAAGGTCAGCTTTTGATTTCTACAGATAGTCACAACTAACACTACATACCAGGCTCATTCACCACCAATGGCAGAAGCAAGATCCATGCATTAAAGACTATAGCATAAAGAATTTAAGGTTTTATAGCATAAAAACCTTAGGTAATAGATGTTAAAAATGAAAAGGAAAGGGGTTAAAAACCAGCACGGAGCATTGCCCCCAAAAAACATGAATAAATGGATTTTAGACTGTGATTAATTATTTTATCCAGCAGATACACCCTGTTATTCCAGCTATTTCTAAAATACATCTTAAAAAGCATGGGTCAGATTTATTACCAGCCAAGTAGTGAAAAAACACAACAGCCAGCAGATTGAAATGGGAGAGACTGACAAACAAATGCAAGCAATATTATCACAAAGGCAAGACCAATGCTTAATCACAGGAGAATAAATTTGTTTTGTCAGTTCTATTTCAGCCTTGCGCCAAGCAAATGTCAAGTCACTATCCACACAATGCAGAAAAGGCAAATCAGTCAAACTGCACTTTCAGATACAGAATGAAATAAGCGGACCATCATCAAAAGTATGATTAGATGCATTGGGATGAGGAATAATTGTTTTGTTGTTTCATAGACAGTGTCTGAGATGTGAGGTGTACTTTACTGAATACCAAAGTTACAGCTGTAAACCCCAGGTCCCACAAATGTCATTAAATATTCTACTTTTGTCTCAAAACCTGTTGGTTATTAATGACAGTCCCTAATATCCCCCTTTATAACTGTTCCCAACATTTATTATTGTCCTTAAAGAAGTTTCAGAGTTCAGTTACTATATAAACTGCAGGAAGGCCCTGTTTTATTCAACACTTTGAAGAAAAGCAGAATCATGCCACTTAACCAAAATAATCACTGTGTAAAAATGAGTGCCTGATGACAGGCAGGGACTAGTTTGGCCAAAGGGCATGTTCCTGTGCTGTATGACTCTATGGCTCTATAATCATTTTACCTTATTTTAGTGTTTCAGAGATGGAACTCCTTCAAATTTAGGATCTTTTTCAAATATTCCATTTTATTTTAAACCATATTTGTACTCTAATTTTAGAAGTTAAGATAGTTATCTGTCAAATCCATTCAAACAGGCAGTTTTCTTAATCGGAATTGGTTTGTTATTGTCACATGTACCGAGGTACAGTGAAAAGCTTGTCTTGCATACCGTTCATACAGATCAATTCATTACATAGTGCATTGAGGCACTACAAGGCAAAACAATAACATAATGCAGAGTAAAGTGTCACAGCTACAGAGAGTGTGCAGTGCAGGTAGACAATAAGGTGCAAGGTCATAATGAGGTAGATTGTGAGGTCAAGAGTCCATCTTATCGTACTTGGGAACTGTTCAATAGTTTTATAACAGTGGATAGAAGCTGTCCTTGAGCCTGGTGGTACGTGCTTTCAGGCTTTTGTATCTCTGGGAGAGGGGAGAAAAGAGAATGTTCAGGGTGGGTGGGGTCTTTGATTATGCTGGCTGCTTTACCAAGGCAGCAAGAAGTATAGACAGATTCCATGGAGGGGAGACTGGTTTCGGTGATGCATTGAACTGTGTCCACAACTCCCACCTTTATTTAAGTTTTTTTTACACTAAAGGAATAAAATGGTTTTGAGATGGAATTCCTTCAAATTTAGGATCTTTCTCAAATATTCCATTTTATTTTAAATCATACTTCTACTCTAATTCTGGAAGTTAAGATAGTTATCTGTCAAATCTATTCCAACAGGCAGTTTTCTTAATATAAAGAATATAAAGTCTCTGGAAACACAACTGAAACATCAAAATACCAGATATCAAACTGAGAGGTAAAAAAAAAATGAAGCAGAGACTCCAAGTGGAAAAAAAACTGTTCAGCCATAGTATAAAGTAAATTTGCTTCCAGCTTCCTTAATCTTAGCAGCCTCAGCTTAAAATTGAATCTGTTCAGCAACAACTTAGTGTCGTCGTTTCGAATGCTTGGTGCTTTTAGATCACTTGCAAGCACTATATCCCCAAAAATAAATAAGAATTTTTCTTCATTATCATGAATCTCAAAATTGTAAGTGGGAATTGTGAAAATACTTTAAACTGTTTGTACTGAGCTACAAAGATGTAAAGTACCTGCTTTAATCATCAGTCTATAGACATCGGCCGAGAAATTCTGGTGCACAAAAACACAAGACAAAACAGCCTTTTGCAGGTACGTACTCAAATCTCTACTGGAGGGAACAGGTTTCTTTATGTACACAACATGCAACTTGTGTGTGCAGGAGTTCAAGTTCTGAATCTTTCGCACAGTTATGCACGGTAGCCTGATCTTGCCAACACAACTTCCCACTGTGGTGGTAGCTCCTAAAACAGTGGTTCTCAACAGGACCTGCCACTTGATGTGATGGAGCTGATTTGGGGCTGGCAATTGTTAATCAAATATTATGCTGTCAGATGTGGGCATCTAGAGAATCAATGGAATGGTCAAGCCCCAACCAAAAAGATAAGGGAGGACTACCTGCAGCATCAGAGATACCTGATCCATCAGAATTTTGTGATGAGATTAGAAGAGTCAATTACAATGATATTGAAGCATTTCCGCAACCCAAACCCCCATGAACATGGCTCTCTGCAAGTACTATGAGGTCACCCTTATCAATGCATATTGCAGGCGCAGAAAGAAAGAGAAGCTAATCGTACCTTATACTACAGAACTGTTTCCCCAACATGAATGGTGATTTAATCACACTAATGGGTCAGCATTCTAGCTCGGGCCTTAAATATTTTCTTTGCTTTGTTATCAGCAAACTCTGGAATGCTCAGCAGTACTTAAATGCACAAACAAGGAAAAAATTATTGACACAAGAGAGACTGCAGATGCTGGAAATCTGGAGCAATGCACAAAATGCTGGAGGAACTCATCAGGTCAGGCAGCATCAATGGAGGGAAATGAACAGTTGTCGTTTCAGGCCGAGACCCTTTATCGGTGTCCTGATGAAGGGTCTCAGCATGAAATGTCAACTGTTCATTTCCCTCCATAGATGCTGCCTGACCTGCAGAGTTCCTCCAGCAATTTTTAAAGGAAAAAAATATTTTCAGGATTCCTCAGTATGATCTGTATTGTAAGTGGAGACTCCCCTCAGATTTACCCACCTACTCTCCAGAGAGGCAATTAAATTTCTCAGGCAACTCCAAAAGCACTCTTACACGGAAACAAAATAATACAGGTGATAGAAAACTCAAATAAAACAAAATATGCTGGAAATACTCAGCATATCATGCAGTTATTTATAAAAAGAGAAACGGTTAAGATTCTAGGTTGGCAAACTTTGTTCTGAACAGAAGAAAGTTACAATTGTAGCAAGTACAATTGAAGCAATTGCAGCAGCAAGCTATCTTGCCCTTCGAGTCTGCTTCAGCATTCAAGATCAAGGTCAATCTTCTACCTCAGCTTCATGTTCCATTCCCATATTCTTTGTCCCCTTGATGCACAGAAATCTATCAAACTCTGTTTTGAATGAACACAATGACTGAACTTCCATAGCCCTCTGGGAGAGAGAATTCCAACTGTTCATCACTTTCTGTGTAAAGAAATTTCTCCTCATCTCAGTCCTAAATGGCCTTAATCTCAAACTGTGTCCCTGGTCCTGGACTCCTTAGTCAGAGAAAACATCTTTCAATGAGGAAAAGATTTGATCAGCTCTCCTCTCATTCTTCTAAATTCAAAAGAATATAGACCCAGTCTACTCAATTTCTCCTCAATAGCAAATCCACCATCCCTCGAACCCACTCTAGTGAATCTTTGCTGCACTTCCTCCGGCAAGTACATCCTTCCTCAGATAAAAAGACCAAAACTGTGGTACAATACTCCAGGTGTGGACTCACCAAGGTTTTATACAATTCCATTTCACTTTGTTACTCCTATATTCAAATCCTCTCGTAATAAAGGCCAGCATACCATTTGTCTTTCTAACTGCTTGCTGCAACTACATGTTAACCTTCAGTGACTTGTGCACAAGTACACTTAGATCTCTCTGAACATCCACACTTCCCAATAATTCACCATTTTACAAATAATCCACTCTTCTATTATGTGCACTGAAATGGACAACCTCACAATTTTCCACATTACATTCCATCTGCAATGTTCCTGCCCACTTACTATAACCCCTTGAAGCCTCTTCACATTCTCCTCCATTATCACGTTTCTACCTATCTTAGCATTGAGGGCAAACTTGGAAATATGATTTGGTCCCCTCGGCTAAATAGTTGTAATAGATTGTGAAAGCTGGATCTCAAACATCAATCCCTGCGATACAGACTGCCAAATTCATAATTATTCATCATGAATATTCGTAATCAAAGACCCCACCCACCTGGGTCATTCTCTCTTCTCTCCTCTTCCAACAGGTAGAAAATACAGGAGCCTGAGGGCACGTACCACCAGGCTTAAGGACAGCTTCTATCCCACTGTGATAAGACTATTGAACAGTTCCCTTATATGATGAGATGGACTCTGACATCACGATCTACCTTATTGTGACCTTGCGCCTTATTGTGCTGCACTTTCTCTGTAGCTGTGACACTTTACTCTGTACTGTTATTGTTTTTACCTGTACTACATCAATGGACTCTGTACTAACTCAATGTAACTGCACTGTGTAATGAATTGACCTGTACGATCAGAATGCAAGACAAGTTTTTCACTGTACCTCAGTACAAGTGACAATAATAAACCAATACCAATACCAATCTGAGAACTAACCATTTATTTCCACTCTTTGCTTTCCATCCAATAACCAATTCTCAATCCACGTCAGTATATTACTTCCAATTCCGTGTGTTGGACCAAGTTCCTGTGTGGGATTTACTGAAAGCCTTCCAAATGTCTGTATATACACCACATCCTTTTCCCTCCTATATATTGGGCTTCCCCTTTTCCTATCTCCAGTCCTGAAGAAGGGTCCTGACCCTAAACATCAACCGCCTGCTTTTCTCCACAGATGCTGCCTGGCCTGCTGAGTTCCTCCAGCGTCATCGTGTTTTTCATATACACCACATCCATTGGTTCTCCCTTATCCATTTTACTAGTCGTATCCTCAAAGAACTCCAGAAGATGAGTCAAACATGATTTTCCTTTCATAAATCTGCTTCTGCTCAATCCTAACATTCTTTCCAAGGTATTGTATTTTATCTTTTGTTATAGATTCCAATATTTTCCTTACCACTAACATTAGATAAACAGGTTGGTTGTTTCCAGTTTGCTCTCTCTCTCCATTTTCAAATAGTGGGATCTGTATCAATTCTATAGATACTGTAATTATTCCTGTGAATTGCTACCCTCAAAATCCACAGGAACATTTCCAGTATGTGTAGAATTTTGGATGTTATCTCTAAACCATCTCTAAAGCACATTATTTCAAAACTCTAAGGTATAGATCATCAACTCCCTCAGATTTATCAGCTTTCAAGCTCACCAACTTCTCTAGTACAATATTTTGGCATACTTAGTTCCTTCTGTTCCCCGTGAAGATAGACACAAAGTAATTATTTTATTCCTCTTCCATTTCCTTATTCCCCATGACAATTCTCTTGTTTGTTTGTAAAGAGCCCACATTGCACTTGCCACAATCCACATTTATGTTTCTTGCAATTAATCTCTCGTATGTTATCTTGCCTTCATCAATTTCTTGGGGTGGGGGTGAAGAATTAGACTGTCTGTGGTAAGCTGGAAGGCAGGACTGATTAAATTCTGAAGGGGGGCAATGGCAAAAGGGAATAGAAAATGGCATGCAAAATAATAAAAGGTGAACCTAGAGAAAAAATACACAACAATGGAACCATTAATGTCATCTGCAGTCCACCAAAGTAAGAATACTGGTCCTGGCATAAAGTTATTGAAATCAATGTGGTGTCCAGAAGATTGCAATGTACCTCATCGAATGGTGATGTGGTGATCTTCCATTAGTTTCATTGGAGCAGTGTAGAAGACTGAAGACAGATTGGCTAGGGCAGTAAACTTAAAGCCCACCTTCGACTGTCGTTCATCTGTCCCTTTCAAATTGTCACAATCAGCTTTGCTGCATAACAATTTCTCAGTGAGCACGTAAGGAGACAGCTGAGTTTAATTCCTTGAAAATGGTTCTTGTGTACACTTGTAGTCCCAAGTTTTCATGGTACAAAGATGGTGTAGGATTCTCGAGTATAAGGAAAATCACATTTCTGGATGCAACAAACATAAGGTGATTTGCACATAGCCAATCAGGTGCATACTTATTCTGTAAAATCAACATAAAGCCACAAATTCAATATAGCTCAAGCATGAAAGTGGCTTCATGAATTCACATTTGCACATTTATCCAATGCAGAATCAGGCAACGGAATCTATTAATTCTAAGCCATAAATGGCATCAAAATGGCATCAAACCTACCATGCAAAATAAAACAACTTCTTTGTATCTGTGCTTATATTTGTTTTAAAATTGTTTCTCATAAAAACGTCTGTAACACTTGCACAATTCACATCAGCCAACTAGGCAATAACCAAGAATCAAATGTGGCATAATTTTTATCCAGCTCAGAAATCATACTGTGTCCTTTGCTTACCCGAACCATAGCGTGATGGCTCACTGGGTCAATGTTAAATGGTACTCAATATTTCGCTTTACTACTTAACTAATATAATTTATAACAGAAATGAACATTTTTTGTACCAATTCAATAATAAAACATAACATAGTAACAGAAATTATAGTATTGTAACAAATAAAATTTTAAAAAAGCAGTATGTCATGTCTACTAATCATTATTTAAATTAATCCCTTATGAACAGGTTTTTCAAATGCAAACAAGGAGCAACAATCAGTAGTTACAGTATCAGTTGCTGCCCCAATTTGCAAACACAGCTATCCTTCAAATACAGCAATTAATTGGTTTACTATGTATGAAAGCATGTCATTGCATAAACTGAACAGCTCATTTCAGCAGGGTCTCGATGCCATACATCCTCATTCTCCTGAGAGATTATGACACATCCTGCCCTTTAAGTTTTTTTTTAAATCTCTTCACATGTACAATGTAGTTGCTAGAAGCTGAAATAGAGGACACGATGAACATACATCTCCACCCTGATCGGTCTCTTCGAACTGAAAATGCAAACCTGTAAACTTCCAGCAAAGCCCCCTGGTTTCAGCTCTTATGCCGATGAGCAGCAGACTTTAATTACCAAAGACAATAGTGACCATCAGAACAAACAGAGCACGTTACAGGAGCTTCGGCAATTGTTGAATTTTTAAAAGAGCATTGTGAACCTCGGAATTATTTCAGATCAGTTGATTTGGCCTCACTATGTAAACAGAAGTGACAGCTTTTAATTTTTTATAGCTGTCAACGTTATTTCCTCATGCAGAATATGAGGGAAAGTCTGAAACAGCTTTGTACAGTGAAGATGACAAAAAGGGACTAAGAGCTTCTAAAGCACATCATCTTTAAGAAGAAAAATGTGCTAATAACTGGATTTCATATTTTTGAAGAGAAGAAGAACAGATGGGGTACGGCTATATCTGTGTGTTTAATCTTCTGCCTTCAGGCTCTTATTAATTCTGCATTCCATGCATTGAAGAATACTGGTCAGTGAAAATGAAGCCGTATGCATGCATACTGTTGTATTGTTAGTAATTTGTTTGTTGTGCATTTTTTAAAAATCTGTTGTGTGGATCATGTTCTCTTTGTATATGTTTGATAAGCAATATGTTATATATTGACATTTTAGCCATTTTAAGATATATACATAATCCTTTTGTTTGGCTGTACATTACTGTGTAAGATTCTTTGCAGATTATTCCCTTTAATATCTTGCACTGTCTCTATTCTTACGAATAAGACCCATGTGCATTTTGTAAATGAAAGTCAATAACCTGCAAAGGATTTTTGATTAAATTGGAACTGAGTCAAAAGGTACTCTGCCACACACCTAAATAAATCTGTAAAGTAATGATAATACATTACCGTTTAGACAATAAAATTTCTGTAAATAGCCACTTCCTAATAACAAGCAAAAATTGGTATTTAAGAACCTGCTCGTCTATATTTGTTTGCCATCTCAATTCAGCATTAAATATTTGTTCAAATTTTCAGAGAGAAAAATTCAGAAGTGCCAAATCACTAAGGTCAGAACAGCAGTTATTACCGGAATGCTCTGCTCTCCTCAGAGCATTACATACAATGACACAAAGCTTTGATTCTGAAATAACCAACTTATAAGGAGGAACATAGGGCACAACAATTTTACCTTTTCTATTCCAGCATTGCTTTAAAATGTTGTAATACTTTGTGGAGCCGCATACTTTTATTCTTGGTGCTAGGAGAGAGGTGCTTGAGGATGGTGGGGAAAAAAGGGACGAAAAACTGATGGTCCAAGACTGGACAGAAATCGTTTTATGATACTGCATGCCTATCAGTAAATAATGCAGTCCAAACCCTCAAGCTGCTTTTCTAGCGCATTCAACTAGCCCAACAACTCCCAATTTAATTTCTGATTTTCTTTCACTCCATAATAATTAACATGCTTCCATTATACTGACCTCACCTTCCTTTCCTTCATCCAGTGCTAATTTGAACTATCAACACAAATATTGTAAATTTAAAAGCAAAAGGGAACTGGCTGTTGCTTTTGCAAAAGAACACTCAGGCTTTCAGGGATTCCCTTGAGGGGATGGACATCCTTTCAATAATATGTTTCTCTCAATAACAAACAGAATTTACTGAATCAAAAGAACTCCAAAGAAAGCAAATTGAGCATTATTGCTTTCACCCAAGAAAAAGTTTGCATTGAGACTTGGTAATGGAATGTACAATAAAACAAAAACTCAAGCATATTCTGCTAACAGGTTTAGGAAACCAGGAACACCTCAAGTTCAAAACCAATTGATTATTAGCCAAAGCATTGATGAATATTTGATAAGGGATAATCGACCAGAGGTCCTCCATTTACAGTGACCCATTCCTTCAATGAAACATTTGTGCATGCCTAGGAAAGCCCATTGTTAAAGTCAATTCTGATGCATTCCATAGCCAAATACCCTGTCGAAACTATTGTTCACGTACAAGAACAGCTAATTAGTTGTGGTTCCTAAGGACTACCAACAGCACCAAAGAGGAGTAAGTAACTATAATAGGAATAAAAGAAGACAAAAAGACAACCAAATTTTTTAAATAGTCTAAATGTATTAATAAAATCCTGACAATGTTGCTTTCAAAAGTAAGTAAATATTCATGGCAATAATGCAAAAGCAAGTGTGAAAGGTCAGTATGATATTTATGCTTTAAGCATAATCTTCACTGGACTGAATATACTTTCAAAAAGCTTTATAAATCAATGATGTGAAGACTGAATACAAGTTAAAGACAAGCATATTCCATGTTTTTGTTAAAGCAACCATTTTGCCCTAGCTCCATGTCCCAACAACAATGGGGTACCAACCTTTGTCTATCAATCCAGGGTTTGACTTGCCGTTTAACACTCAACTCCCAACCTCCATTTACAAAAGTAGCAGCATTTGTCACATTACACACCAAAGTACCATAATCATATCTACTGGTGTTCCATGATCTAAGAATCAATTATAAAACTCCCATCCTGATGTTCAAATCCCTCCATTGCTTTGCTGTCCCGTATTTCCTTCAGTCATACATGCCTCCTAACATCTTTCACCCCTCTGGCACAAAATTATTCCTCATTCCTTCAGCTGCTATGCTCCTGCCTTCTGGAATCTCTTCTCAAAATCCATCATCTTTGTCATCATGATGCTTTCAAAAGCAACCTTAAAATCCTCCTCCTTAACTTTGCTTGTGCAACCCTCCCACCTCCGTGGCCTTCCCCCAAACCCCGGAGAGCCTCCTCATTTTTTCGGCTTTTGCTAGACTGTTTAGTGTCACGTTTTTGTAGCATGCAGTGAAACAATGTAAAAGAGCACAATAGAAATGCAAGTTGTTGTCTACAAACCTCATTACGTTTGCAAACAATTAGTGAAGCATGAGAGACTGCACATAGCTTTATTTGCAATACTACAAATAGCCACATTCCACAAATTACTATTTTAAACAGCCATAACTGCTGATTAAATTGGTATACAATTGTTCCATGCTGCGCCCAGATACCACATAGTGTCTGTACTTAAATATAGTTATAATTTGTCAACCAGAATGCAAAATTTCCATCAGAAATAGAATGACTTTATGGAGTATCCACCACTGAGAGCAAATATTCATTGTGGTGTGTGACATTGCCAGCAAATTTATTCACTTAATGCACATAATATGCTTATGCATAAAAATTCTAAAATGTAAGTCACGATGTTACGTTTACAGTTCAATGTATCAGTGCAAAGATAAAGAATCAGTATGGGAAAAGGAATTAAGCAGATTGATTGAGCAGGAGAAATAGAAAATGACTAATATGGAAGCATGTGTGGAAAGCAAGCAGAGCAGTGGTAAGGAATCAATGAATCTAGGACAGGGCTGACCTAAAGACATAGCAGACATCCCTGCAATCTTCAGCATTCTTTCCACAATACACTAATTTCTCTAAACCAGCAGTGAAAACTGAATAATTGACAAAAATGGAATAGAGTCAAATACTAATATAGAAGCTATCAGCAAACAACAATTTTGGGAAAAGGTGAAACATAACTGAATAATCTCTGAAACTCCACCTGTGGTCTATTTCAGTTTCTGTTCTCCAGTATTAGCTGGTAAACTGAGTAGATTTAAAATGCAATTGGTAAACCTAAACCGTAAATATCTGATCAAGGAAGTGAAATGAACATTAATTGAGACAAAAAATGGCAATATTAGCATGCACTAAAGACCAAAAAAATGTTAGATCATTTTTAACTGTGTAGTATTACCAGTCCAAATGGAATTTCATATGTACCAACCACATGAGAGGTGTTGCACATACCTAAATATGGTGTTAATACTCAGAAATGTCAGACAATGTTAATAAATTTAGGATACACTAAAATAAAAACAGAAAATGCTGGAATTACTCAGCAGGTTAGGCCACATGTGGGAAAAGAAACAGAGCTAATGTTTCAGGTTGAAGACCCTTCCTCAGAACTGCGAAGGAGACAAAAGAAGTTTGTAAAGTCACAAGGAGGGTGGGGTAGCGGGGAGGGGGGGGGGCGGTGTCCCTCGTGAGGTAAAATCAGGGTGACCGTGGGGGTAAGCTGTAAACAAGGTTATCCGGTCAATGAATGAATGGGAGCAGTTGGAGACACAAGAACATAGGAGTTGCAAAATGCAAAACAGGAAGACATGCCTGGCAGGACAGACTTGGCATGTCATTCACACCCAGAGGAAAAAAATGAATAAAGGTTGGGGGGAGGGTGGCAGAAGCAAAGCTGAATCAATATCACGGATGGACAAGTGATACAGACAGAATTATCTAAAGCTGAGGGCTTCAATCTTAAACAAAAGTCCGAGACATCAGAAGATGAGGTTATGTTCCTCAAGCTTCCATTAGGTTCCATTGTAACAGTTCAGGAGGCCACAGACCAATAGTTCAGAGTGGGAATGCGATGGAGGATAAAAGTAGCAGGCAATGGGAAGCTCAGGGCCACCCCTGCAGACTGAATGCACCAACCTGAAAGCAGTCACCAAATCTCTGTTTGGTTTCTGCAATGTTGAGGAGACCACACTGTGTACATTGAACATAGGATATGAGATTGGAAAAAGTGCATTGACCAGATAACCCTGTCAACAGCCTATCCCCATGGTCACCCCAGCTTTACCCCACCAGAGCCATCCTCCTCTCCCCATCCTCCCTGCAGCTAAACCACCTTCTTTTGTCTCCTTTCCAGTTCTGATGAAGGGTCTTCAACCTGAACGTTAGCTCTGTTTCTCCACCCACAGATGCGGCCTGACTTGCTGAGTATTTCCAGCATTTTCTTGTTTTGTTTTAGATTTCCAACATCTGCATTTCTTTTTATTTTCACTGAGGAAATTCTAAATGAACCAGAGTGTTAGAACTGAAAACAGTCATTTGATTCTCTCTGTGTTGCTCTTCATCTTAACAGTGAAGTAGTAAAGTGGGTAGTAGAAGGCACCCTTTGATTTCTGGGAGTCTGGCGAGGATTGCTGGACAACCTGCAAACAACACCCAAGTAGAATGAACAATTCAGAAGGCAAACAATATGTTGGCTTTCAATGCAAGAGATTTTGAGTACAAGAATAGAGATGTCCTGCTCCAATCATACAGGGCTCTGGCAAGACCACATCTAGAGTACTCCGTACTGGTCTAGTCTCTCTACTCAAGGAAGGATATGCTTGCAATAGAGAGACTAAAGCAAATTGATTACTGAGAGTGGCGGATTTATCATATGAGGAGAGGTTGAGCGAATTGGACCTGTACTCTCTGGAATTTAGAAGAATAAGAGATAATGTTATAGAAATGTACAAAATTCTTACAGGACTCGACAGGGCAGACACTGAGATAAAGTTTCCGCTGGATGTTATGTCCAGAACCAGGGGTCACAGTCTCAAAATTAGGTGTTGGTCATTTCAGGCAGAGATGAGAAGTAATTTCTTCACTCGGAAGGCTTTGAATCTATGTAATTCTCTAACCAATGGGACTGTAGAGGCTCAGTCACCACATATGTTTCAGGAAGAGTTCTGCAGAATTTTAGATATTAAGGAATTTAGAAGAAACAGCACTTCTGTGGAAAAGTGGTATGGTTATTAGAGATCAGTCATGATCTTGATAAATGGTTGGTCACACACAAGGGTGGCAAATGGCCTACTCCTATTTCTTATATTCTAACAATTACTCTTTTATGAAGTTCATCAGTACAATCTGACTTACTTTGCCGCCTCATTTGTCTCATACTTTATTTCAAATTATTACCTTTCTATTTTTCAGTTCTATTTTTTTACCTCCCTTTTTGCAGAAGTATAACTTGAGGTAGTGTAAACCACGTAAATAATTCAATATCAACCTAGGCTAAAGGATATAGAACAGTAGTGTTGATACACAGGTACAACAGAAATACTATAGGCTTTCAACTTTACTGTTGTAAAAAAAGTTTGTGTATAATATAATTGGGCTTTTGTTGGGGTTAGCTGTGTTCTACCTCTACTTCACTGAGTAAGCTGATCTAAGCCAGGGCATCATCTGGCCCAGCAATGTTGTGCCTAAAATGGTAATTTGTGACAGGTGCAGTAGGAGAGAATCAGAATATGTATATTCCTAATAAATGATAAGCACCATTGTTTGCAACCAAACACAAAATCAGCCATTGTGCGGCTTTCCAGATATTCCACTGACATTCTCAATGGGATTCTTCACTTACGTCAGATTTTGTTGCAAGTTGTGACAAAACCTGATTAGTTCTATACTGTATGAGAAAAGTTAGGTGAAGACATGTTTGAGCTCAGCCAAAATATTCTTCTTCAGGAAACTGGAACATTCAAAAAGCACCAGCTCATCAGACTTGCTCTGATCTTCAAATTGTGCAGTTTCGTGCAACATCCTTCTGATAATCTTAACTCCTGAGAAAAGCAAGAAAAACTACAGCCAATTTTTGGAAGTTCTTCCCCAATTCCAAATGTAAACCAAAGATTTGATGACTATGGACAAAAATGGAACACAATACTCCAAATGCTAAAGTACCAAATCTGTATGTTACTTGAACATTGGTCTTTAGGACTTGGACTTCAAATTTCTAAAACTCCTACCCCTCTTTTCCGACAGCTATCTCGCAACATTCACAAACCTTTGGCTTACTCTGTAAACTGTTTTCTTGCATTCATTTTAGGGAATAGACATATCTTCTGTTGCAAGGACCAACATAACAAATCACTTTTCTACATAAAACAAAATTGTTATTTGTGAAAGCTTTTATTTAAATTTGACTTGATTACATTAAAATTTATAATTCAAGTGTGAAAATGTCCATAATATTGATCTGGTAATGGCGCATCCCCAACAAGAAAGTCTGCTCAGAAAGCTGGTGAGAGGGGAAATTAGGGAGGTTGTTGCTACTCCAAAGGAGGCACTGATGGCAAACAGGAAAAAAATGTACACGCAGCAATAGGGACACATTTCCTTGTCCAAGTTATCTTCTACTTGTGTTGCATCATTCTTATTTTATGCATTAACAAGAGACACTAAAAGCTGCAACTCATATAAATGTCAAAAAGAACTTCCATTTGTGGAAACTTATTAATTGTTAATCTATTTTATATACTTGTGGATCAATGTTTTCCTACCTGCAGAACTTAGCAGCACATTGAAATCTGCACCTCGCAAAGTTTCTCCAACATCATCAGGTTCTTTCTCTTCAGTTTTATATCTGTCCCAGTTTGAAACTATTTGCCTTCTCGAAAATTCGTTTGATTGATCAGACTCGTCCTTTGTGTCCACATCCTCTTCAATCTTTCAAAATAAAAAAAATGCTAAAGCAAAATGTGTATCTGGACTGAGGAAGCAATCAATTTGAATATGCTTAAATCACATAATCCTAATGGTGTTAATATGCACCATATTCAACATGAAATGCACTTTTGTATTTCACGAGTTGCCTAAACACAAACAGTCAAATAAAGGGACAATCTTGTCAAGTTCATAATCCATCCTCCACACAACAATGAAATCCACACTGGCTTTTTCAGTCCTTTACTGGCAGTGACACTGGCAGGATTAATCTGTAGACAGCAAACTTGAACATTTATGTAACGACCACACACAAATCATGCACAGCTGCAGGGCAAGTTCAGTTATAAACGGAAACAAATTGCACAAGCCATGAAACACAGAAGACTATCCTTGTCTCAATGCCATGACATCCAATTTTCATAAGTTATTCTATTCTTGCCATCATCATCCATTTGAAATTTTGTTCGCTATTGTGGGATGAACTTTCAGACACTTGTCCTGAATCTACCTTTCCCCAGTTTGATCTATAGTTACTGTTTATAATTTCAAAAATAACATTCTGGATTTGCATTTTCCACATTACCTTGCACAAGGTCCCTTGAGATATTTTACAAACCTCCTTTAAATATCTCCATTCTCATAGTTCCCTCTTCTGTCAGTAAGTATAAATCTGTGGATCATTAGACATTTAGGACAGGCCATAAACTTGTCACTTTGTAACCTGGTTAGGCATCCAATGCAGAACAATGGGATGCTTTATTTTACAAATTTTTATCTGGGAGACATTAAGGGATGCAAGCAGCAAACGTGAACCCACCATGACTGTTGCTCTACCAGTGTTGGAGTAACCATGGGATGGAGTACTAGCCACTTGATAGGTTGGAGGTGGTCAAATGGAGTTAGCCTTTGGTAGTTTTACATCGCCAAACAGAGACAAAACAGAAATTGTAGATGCTGGAAATCTAGAGCAACACACAAAGAAGCTGAAGGAACTGCCAGTCTCTGGATAAAGTGCATTGCCAAGTTGCAGAGGCCTTTCAGAAGGATATTGCCAGGATTCAAAACCTGTGGCTATGAAGAAAGACTGTTTTTCTTTGGTAATAGCAGTGGTTGAGGGGAAACTTAATTGAAGGTATATAAAACTATGAGGAGCCTAGATCGCAGAAATAAGAATGACCCATTTCCCTTGGCAGAGGAGGAAAATATGGAGCATGGATTTAAAGTAAATAATAGATTTAAGGTAAATCATAGAAGTTGAGGGTAAATGAAGAAATGTTTTTTTCCACCCAGTGAGTGGTAGGAATTTGGATCTCACTGCTTGACAGGATGGTAGAAACAGAAAACATCAACACAATTAAAACAGATGAGTGCTGGAAGGCAGGATTAGATCAGGCCCTCCTTTTCTTACCATTACAGACACAATGCACCAAATGGCCTACCACTGTGTCACAGGTTTTCTTTGTGACTCAAACCTCCAGTACAAAATGCATGCCTACGATCACTGCAGAAACCCAGCTCCATTCCCTCTATAATGTTCTTAATAAATAAGTTGCAGGATTTGAATTTTGATTCAGAAAATTTCATCAGGCCCAGGCTGAGTTTTGTAATTTAACAACTGCTATTTGTAAGCCCAGAGATATATACAACGGACTTGGCTGTTAGGCAGTTTGGTAAACTTTCATAATAATTTGTCATGCTATATGTGGAATTGATTTAAGTAATGCTGCAGTTGACTTCTATCTAATGTGGTGATGTATTTGTGGTATATTGATTAGGTTTTTCAAAATTCATAAAAATCTTTTTGTGATTGGCACAGTCTTCCAGTGCAGTGTTCTGCCAGTTGGAGATTAGTATTGAATGGTGGCATCCTGAGCTATTTCCAGAGCACACTCAATGTAAAACAGCTTGCTGTTCACTCATTGGCCAACAATCAGGAATTTCACAGTTTCAGTTTGCTGGAACCCCTGTGTTGCCTAAGGAACCTGCCTTATATATAAAACTCCAAGCACTGTGAAACTAACTGAATTGTAACAATGGCAGTAATCATTAGAACCAGGAATTTACAAACAATAAAAATCACACATCTAGAATTTTACTGGGTGGCAATTCAGCTAACACTTGAATTATTGTGGGTCAGAGTAAAGATTGATTTCCAAACTACCCAAAAAAGCCAATTTGTGAAATAGATGAAAATTAGTCAATTTCTTAAAAATCTTAATGATAAAAGGAATACTCTATCCATAAGCAACACTTACAAGAGATTTAGGTCCATTTTCTTTACAACACTATTCATAAATGATGATTGGATTTCTAGACATCAATGAAATCATATATTTCAAAATTATTTTCAAACAAACCATAATGAGTTGACTTCAACTTTAATTTCAACCTTTCTAAATATATTCTGCCTTATCTCTCCCACAATTTAAAGGTTTACATCGACTCCAGACAGTTTTCAATTTGCAAACTCTGTCTGGAGTATCTGGAGAGTAAATTAATAGATAACTTCTGTGGTTAATGATGAAAGGAAAATTAACTAGTGCATAAGAAAATGATCTATATCCTAGGTCAACACGGAAGTTCCATTTAGCAGGTCAGGTAACATCTGTGGAAAAGGAAACACAGTTAGCATTTTAGATTGAAGACATCTTCAACTTGAAACATTAACTGCTTCTCTTTCCACAGATGCTGCCTGACCTGCCGAGTTTCCAACAATTTCTATTTCAGAATTCCACTATCCGTATTATTTGACTTTTACAGATATTTCATTATTACTTTTCGCCACCAATGCAAGGAGCTAGAACAGCTTATGAGCCATTATAAAAAAAGTTGTCTTTCTGCTCACTTCTATATTTGGGGGGCAAGGTGAGACCAAAGAAAAGAGTGGTGTTATTCTGCTGCATTCTGAAAACACTGAAGTTTCAGGCTATTTGTTGGATCCTCCTGCACAAAAATTAACCACAACATTTCTGGCAAAAGTGAATGCACCTGTTCTATTTGTTTTCGTGATCTGGGCATTGCTGGCAAGGCCAGCGTTTATTGCCCTCACCTAATTACCCTTGAGAAAATGCTGGAGAGTCACATTCTTGAACTGCTGCAATTCTTCTGGTGAAGGTACCCCCATGTGATGTTGGGGAGGGAATTCCAGGATTAAGACCCAGTGGTGATGAAGGACCAGCAAAATTATTTCCAAGTCAGAATGGTGTCCAACTTGGAGGGGAACCTGCAGCTGGTCATGTTTCCATGATAGAGTTCACAGGTTTGGGAGGTACTGTTGAAGTAGCCTGGGTCAGTAATTGCAGATCATTTTGCAGTTGGTAGACGCCGTGGCAACCACGTGCTGGGGGTGATAGAATGAACGTTTACAGGCTGCTTTGCCCTGGATGGTGTTGACCTTCTTCAGAGTTGTTGGTGTTGCACTCATTCAGACAAGTGGAGAGTACTTCAATGACATGCCTTATAGATGGTGGAAAGATCTTGGGATGTCAGGAGGTGAGTCACTCACTGCAGGATACCCAACCTCTGACCTGTTCTTGTATCCACAGTGTTTATTTAGCTGATCCAGTTAAGCTTCAGATCAATGATGACCCCCAGGTTACTGATGAAGGTAGGACACGCATGCCAAAGGCTCATCTCTCTCTTAATGGAAATAATCACTGTCAGGCATTTCCGTGGCATTTTTACATGCCATTTATCAGTCCATGCCCAAATGTTATCCAGATCTTGGTGCATGCAGGCACGTGCTCCTGGAATTGAACACTGTGCAAGCATCATTAAGCATCCCCATTTCTGACCTTACGATGCAAGGAAGGTCATTGATGAAACAGATGAGGATAATTGGGCCAAGGATACAGTTCTAAGGAAGTCCTGATGACTGGTTGGATCATGTGCCTGTGATGCTGCTGCAAGTAAGTTTCTCATTGCACCTGTGCATGTACATACTTGTGCATATGGCAATAAACTCGACTTTGACTCCTGCAGTGACATGCTGGGCCAGGATGATTGACATCCAACAATCCCAACCATTTTCCTCTGTGCGAGTATGTCCAACCACTGCAGTTTTACCAGGGCGCCTTGATGCCACACTCAGTCAAATGCTGCCTTGAAGCCAATTACTGAAAAGCATTTGGGACTTGCTGAGGACATAAATCAGCTTCATAAATTTTTTTTTTAAGAACATGGAATAATGTGAAATGGTTTGTCTGCTTCTTGTCAAGGTATGTACTTTCGTTCATTTATCAGGGTGAATAAAAACAGCATTTGCATTGTACTGAGCCAGGGTGTACCTGTGAACAAGGTAGCCTGAGCAACAACTTCCACTGATGTAATACCTTTAAATAACAAAAGATATCCAGGGTACTTCTGAAGAACATCATCAAACAAAATAGTAACTGGCCTAACAAAGGAACAAAGTTCTTGAGGATTCAAAGTTTGGTCAGAGGGAGGAATTCTGGAACTAAGTACTGAAGACACAGTTGTCAAAGATGGTGCAATTACATTTGGGAATGCATTAGAATTCTAGGATTGGAGCAGAGCAGACAAATCAGAGGATTAGAGTGGTCATGAAGATTACAGAAAGGGGGACAGATGAAGCGAAAGAAGGACAGAAGAAGCCATTGATGGATTTGAAAACAAGAACTGAGGCATTGCTTAACCAAGAGCCTGTAGATAAGCAGGCACAGGGTGACGGGTGAATGGAATTTGCCAAGCTTTTGGACATAGACACTGTGCTTTGCATAATCTGAAGTTAATGAAGAGTAGAGAGAGAGAGGCTGATTAGAATTCTGTTGAGATTGTCAAATCTGGAAAAACAATGGCATGATTAAAAAGCTCAGCAGCAGAAACCAGTCTTTTCCTGCACATCCTTCAAAACTGTGTCTTTTGATTTACACTGATTCTCAGCACTACCCTGCAGAGCACTGGTTTATTATAATGCTCTTGGTCCTGCAGTCTGAACACTCAAAGCTACATATCCCACTTACTTTAAACTCACTGCTGTGCTGAGAACCTGGAGTGAATCCCTGCATTCCACTGACACTCCAGCATCACCAAATCTGAGTTTGGTGGAGAGAGGCTACACCAAGCTTATCAGAGTGAACGATGTGGCTATCAGTCTACACCCTGACCAGCATGTCGAGTGCAGACCATTACTGAGGACCAGAAACACCTGCTCCACGTGTCGACACACCATCTGGATTCTACTGTCTCTGTTATCACATCTCCCCAGCTTGGAAAATTCCATATGGTACCAAGCTCATGGTAATCAGTGGCCATTGAGCCTGTTACCAAGGAGACTAGAGAGAGCTGGCGAAAGAGCAACATCCATTGCATTCAATAGGAGGCAAGTAAAGAGAACACAGGATCCTCAGCAGCGGCCACACTCACTGTGCCGATCAGAGTACAACCGAGCCTCAAACATCAGCACTGAGTGACCACACCTCCAGCCCCAGACTACCCAACACCTGGCAGCCTCTCCACACCCAGTAATAGGGTGATTCAGTGCTCCAGAATCACCAGCAGAGAACAGGTTTGTACTAAGTTCCTGGCACAGCAAAGCACAGCAACAGAGAGGATGGGTGTTCACACTAGGTTTCCAACACATCGGTGCTGTCAGTAATGCCACTCTCTATACATAATGCTATAATGACCGCTTTCAATACTGATGCCATTGGAGAATGGTAAGTGAGGTGCTAATGTATATTGTTTCTTATTCTTTCCACTTCTATGTATTAAATTTTATCTGCCATATCTGGAAAATTTACCCCGCCCATCACACTGACTGTGCTTGATGCAACCGACCAGTATTTTATTTAATCTATATTCCAGATGTAGTCAGACAAAAAAGTGGCAAAAGGAATTTAAATGATGTGCAAACTAATAGATTTGGGGAAGTGCAACAAGGCAAAATAATGAAAGGCAGAATTTTGAATGGTGTCCAGGAACAAAGGGATCATGGTGTGTGGCTACAAATCCTTGAAGATAAGTCAGGTAGTTAAAAAGGCAAAGGGATGCCTTCCCTTATTACCAAAACTGAATGGCAAAAATGGAGGGGCAATAAATGCTGGCCTTGCCAGTGATGCACAGATCCCTCCAAAACAAAATCAATAAAAGGTTCAGGGAATGCTTTGTCTCTCTTTCTTAATAGAAATGATCATTGTCAGGCACTTTCGTGGCACTTCAACATGCCATTTATCAGTCCATGCCCAAATCAGGGAAGTTATGCTAGAACTGCATATGAAACCATTTGAACCACAGTTTAAGCACTGCACACCATTCTGGTGACAGTACTGAAATGATGTGATTGCACTGGAGAAGGTATTGATGAGGATATTATCAGGACTGGAAAATTGTAACTGCAAGGAAGGTTGGATTAGCTAGGGTTGTTTTCTTTGCAACAGAGAGGACTAAAGTACATTAAAATTATATAGATCTTACCAAAAATCATTCACAGAGCATAATAATTCCTGAGGGTTGGAGCAATGGGTCTGGCGTTTGTGCAATGCAACGGAGCAGAAGTGGGTACAGTGTGTGCGCCACAAGCACTAACTCTGATGTACTCGCTGCAGGGAGACGAAGAGCAAGTGGCGGAGGGAAGAGAGGAGCAGGCAGCTGTGCATCCATGAGGGGAGAGGAGCAAGTGGCAGAGGGGGGCGGAGGGAGAGGAGCAAGTGGCGGAGGGAGGGAGGGAGAGGAGCAAGTGGCGGAGGGAGGGAGGGAGAGGAGCGGAGCAAGTGGCGGAGGGAGGGAGGGAGAGGAGCGGAGCAAGTGGCGGAGGGAGGGAGGGAGGAAGAGGAGCAAGTGGCGGAGGGAGGGATAGGA